>NC_136058.1:336647476-336774976 GCF_964261635.1 Lissotriton helveticus | reverse complement strand
AGTAAGAACAGATAAATCACAGATGGCTTTCATATATGGTCACATCATAACAACTAAAGGTGTTTTATCAAAAGGGTTTAGGTATTCGTTAGCTTGTGAGAGCAATTTGAGTTCTTATGCAATCTCACAATGACATTTCCACAACTTCCATTTCAATTTTGTCTCATTTTACTTGACACTCTGTCCACTGAGGGATCTATAAATGATAAGTTCCTTGAAAAACAAGAGTTGAGGAATATCCAGGAACTGGTTTTCTTAATGAAAAACGATCAGTTTGCATACTACTTTAAAGAGGGAGCCCGGCCAGCTCAGTCGGTAGAGCATGAGACTCTTGATCTCAGGGTCGTGGGTTCGAGCATGAGACTCTTAATCTCAGGGTCGTGGGTTCGAGCCCCACGTTGGGTGAAAACGAGTAATTTTTGCAGGATTATTGCATTGGATCTCATAATATGGCAATTAATCTTGCATTAGACATGCAATAACTCCCAAAAATTGTATATCTTTGGTTTCCCATTGGTGGGAAATGTAACTTCAAGATTAGGTAGGGCATTAGTCTAGATTAACATACAGCGATATTACTCCTATTCAAGTACTAAACAGGCCAACCTGAACTGTAAAACATCCCCTAAGTGGAGGTAAGGCATCAGTTAGGAGTGAACTGAACACTCATGTAATGGGCAATTTGACGTCAAATAAAGTGTCGTAGGCATTAACATTACTTTTGAAATGTTATTCTGAGGGAGCACACAGGGGAATTAGCTCAAATGGTAGAGCGCTCGCTTAGCATGCGAGAGGTAGCGGGATCGATGCCCGCATTCTCCATTCTAAAATGTACATACATTTTATTTTTAACTTGTCATTGCCAAGCTTGTTGCATAGTAAGAACAGATAAATCACAGATGGCTTTCATATATGGTCACATCATAACAACTAAAGGGGTTTTATCAAAAGGGTTTAGGTATTCGTTAGCTTGTGAGAGCAATTTGAGTTCTTATGCAATCTCACAATGACATTTCCACAACTTCCATTTCAATTTTGTCTCATTTTACTTGACACTCTGTCCACTGAGGGATCTATAAATGATAAGTTCCTTGAAAAACAAGAGTTGAGGAATATCCAGGAACTGGTTTTCTTAATGAAAAACGATCAGTTTGCGTTCTACTTTAAAGAGGGAGCCCGGCTAGCTCAGTCGGTAGACCATGAGACTCTTAATCTCAGGGTCGTGGGTTCGAGCCCCACGTTGGGCGAAAACGAGTAATTTTTGCAGGATTATTGCATTGGATCTCATAATATGGCAATTAATCTTGCATTAGACATGCAATAACTCCCATAAATTGTATATCTTTGGTTTCCCATTGGTGGGAAATGTAACTTCAAGATTAGGTAGGGCATTAGTCTAGATTAACATACAGCGATATTACTCCTATTCAAGTACTAAACAGGCCAACCTGCACTGTAAAACATCCCCTAAGTGGAGGTAAGGCATCAGTTAGGAGTGAACTGAACAGGGGAAGTAGCTCAAATGGTAGAGCGCTCGCTTAGCATGCGAGAGGTAGTGGTATCGATGCCCGCATTCTCCATTCTAAAATGTACATACATTTTATTTTTAACTTGTCATTGCCAAGCTTGTTGCATAGTAAGAACAGATAAATCACAAATGGCTTTCATATATGGTCACATCATAACAACTAAAGGGGTTTTATCAAAAGGGTTTAGGTATTCGTTAGCTTGTGAGAGCAATTTGAGTTCTTATGTAATCTCACAATGACATTTCCACAACTTCCATTTCAATTTTGTCTCATTTTACTTGACACTCTGTCCACTGAGGGATCTATAAATGATAAGTTCCTTGAAAAACAAGAGTTGAGGAATATCCAGGAACTGGTTTTCTTAATGAAAAATGATCAGTTTGCATTCTACTTTAAAGAGGGAGCCCGGCTAGCTCAGTCGGTAGAGCATGAGACTCTTAATCTCAGGGTCGTGGGTTCGAGCCCCACGTTGGGCGAAAACGTGTATTTTTTGCAGGATTATTGTGTTGGATCTCATAATATGGCAATTAATCTTGCATTAGACATGCAATAACTCCCAAAAATTGTATATCTTTGGTTTCCCATTGGTGGGAAATGTAACTTCAAGATTAGGTAGGGCATCAGTCTAGATTAACATACAGCGATATTACTCCTATTCAAGTACTTAACAGGCCAACCTGAACTGTAAAACATCCCCTAAGTGGAGGTAAGGCATCAGTTAGGAGTGAACTGAACACTCATGTAATGGGCAATTTGACATCAAATAAAGTGTGGTAGGCATTACCATTACTTTTGAAATGTTATTCTGAGGGAGCACACAGGGGAATTAGCTCAAATGGTAGAGCGCTCGCTTAGCATAAGAGAAGTAGCGGGATCGATGCCCGCATTCTCCATTCTAAAATGTACATACATTTTATTTTTAACTTGTCATTGCCAAGCTTGTTGCATAGTAAGAACAGATAAATCACAGATGGCTTTCATATATGGTCACATCATAACAACTAAAGTGGTTTTATCAAAAGGGTTTAGGTATTCGTTAGCTTGTGAGAGCAATTTGAGTTCTTATGCAATCTCACAATGACATTTCCACAACTTCCATTTCAATTTTGTCTCATTTTACTTGACACTCTGTCCACTGAGGGATCTATAAATGATAAGTTCCTTGAAAAACAAGAGTTGAGGAATATCCAGGAACTGGTTTTCTTAATGAAAAACGATCAGTTTGCATACTACTTTAAAGAGGGAGCCTGGCTAGCTCAGTCGGTAGAGCATGAGACTCTTGATCTCAGGGTCGTGGGTTCGAGCCCCACGTTGGGCGAAAACGAGTAATTTTTGCAGGATTATTGCATTGGATCTCATAATATGGCAATTCATCTTGCATTAGACATGCAATAACTCCCAAAAATTGTATATCTTTGGTTTCCCATTGGTGGGAAATGTAACTTCAAGATTAGGTAGGGCATTAGTCTAGATTAACATACAGCGATATTACTCCTATTCAAGTACTAAACAGGCCAACCTGAACTGTAAAACATCCCCTAAGTGGAGGTAAGGCATCAGTTAGGAGTGAACTGAACACTCATGTAATGGGCAATTTGACGTCAAATAAAGTGTGGTAGGCATTACCATTACTTTTGAAATGTTATTCTGAGGGAGCACACGGGGGAATTAGCTCAAATGGTAGAGCGCTCGCTTAGCATGCGAGAGGTAGCGGGATCGATGCCCGCATTCTCCATTCTAAAATGTACATACATTTTATTTTTAACTTGTCATTGCCAAGCTTGTTGCATAGTAAGAACAGATAAATCACAGATGGCTTTCATATATGGTCACATCATAACAACTAAAGTGGTTTTATCAAAAGGGTTTAGGTATTCGTTAGCTTGTGAGAGCAATTTGAGTTCTTATGCAATCTCACAATGACATTTCCACAACTTCCATTTCAATTTTGTCTCATTTTACTTGACACTCTGTCCACTGAGGGATCTATAAATGATAAGTTCCTTGAAAAACAAGAGTTGAGGAATATCCAGGAACTGGTTTTCTTAATGAAAAACGATCAGTTTGCATACTACTTTAAAGAGGGAGCCTGGCTAGCTCAGTCGGTAGAGCATGAGACTCTTAATCTCAGGGTCGTGGGTTCGAGCCCCACGTTGGGCGAAAATGAGTCATTTTTGCAGGATTATTGCATTGGATCTCATAATATGGCAATTAATCTTGCATTAGACATGCAATAACTCCCATAAATTGTATATCTTTGGTTTCCCATTGGTGGGAAATGTAACTTCAAGATTAGGTAGGGCATTAGTCTAGATTAACATACAGCGATATTACTCCTATTCAAGTACTAAACAGGCCAACCTGCACTGTAAAACATCCCCTAAGTGGAGGTAAGGCATCAGTTAGGAGTGAACTGAACAGGGGAAGTAGCTCAAATGGTAGAGCGCTCGCTTAGCATGCGAGAGGTAGTGGTATCGATGCCTGCATTCTCCATTCTAAAATGTACATACATTTTATTTTTAACTTGTCATTGCCAAGCTTGTTGCATAGTAAGAACAGATAAATCACAGATGGCTTTCATATATGGTCACATCATAACAACTAAAGGGGTTTTATCAAAAGGGTTTAGGTATTCGTTAGCTTGTGAGAGCAATTTGAGTTCTTATGTAATCTCACAATGACATTTCCACAACTTCCATTTCAATTTTGTCTCATTTTACTTGACACTCTGTCCACTGAGGGATCTATAAATGATAAGTTCCTTGAAAAACAAGAGTTGAGGAATATCCAGGAACTGGTTTTCTTAATGAAAAATGATCAGTTTGCATTCTACTTTAAAGAGGGAGCCCGGCTAGCTCAGTCGGTAGAGCATGAGACTCTTGATCTCAGGGTCGTGGGTTCGAGCCCCACGTTGGGCGAAAACTAGTAATTTTTGCAGGATTATTGCATTGGATCTCATAATATGGCAATTCATCTTGCATTAGACATGCAATAACTCCCAAAAATTGTATATCTTTGGTTTCCCATTGGTGGGAAATGTAACTTCAAGATTAGGAAGGGCATTAGTCTAGATTAACATACAGCGATATTACTCCTATTCAAGTACTAAACAGGCCAACCTGAACTGTAAAACATCCCCTAAGTGGAGGTAAGGCATCAGTTAGGAGTGAACTGAACACTCATGTAATGGGCAATTTGACGTCAAATAAAGTGTGGTAGGCATTACCATTACTTTTGAAATGTTATTCCGAGGGAGCACACGGGGGAATTAGCTCAAATGGTAGAGCGCTCGCTTAGCATGCGAGAGGTAGCGGGATCGATGCCCGCATTCTCCATTCTAAAATGTACATACATTTTATTTTTAACTTGTCATTGCCAAGCTTGTTGCATAGTAAGAACAGATAAATCACAGATGGCTTTCATATATGGTCACATCATAACAACTAAAGTGGTTTTATCAAAAGGGTTTAGGTATTCGTTAGCTTGTGAGAGCAATTTGAGTTCTTATGCAATCTCACAATGACATTTCCACAACTTCCATTTCAATTTTGTCTCATTTTACTTGACACTCTGTCCACTGAGGGATCTATAAATGATAAGTTCCTTGAAAAACAAGAGTTGAGGAATATCCAGGAACTGGTTTTCTTAATGAAAAACGATCAGTTTGCATACTACTTTAAAGAGGGAGCCTGGCTAGCTCAGTCGGTAGAGCATGAGACTCTTAATCTCAGGGTCGTGGGTTCGAGCCCCACGTTGGGCGAAAACGAGTAATTTTTGCAGGATTATTGCATTGGATCTCATAATATGGCAATTAATCTTGCATTAGACATGCAATAACTCCCATAAATTGTATATCTTTGGTTTCCCATTGGTGGGAAATGTAACTTCAAGATTAGGTAGGGCATTAGTCTAGATTAACATACAGCGATATTTCTCCTATTCAAGTACTAAACAGGCCAACCTGCACTGTAAAACATCCCCTAAGTGGAGGTAAGGCATCAGTTAGGAGTGAACTGAACAGGGGAAGTAGCTCAAATGGTAGAGCGCTCGCTTAGCATGCGAGAGGTAGTGGTATCGATGCCCGCATTCTCCATTCTAAAATGTACATACATTTTATTTTTAACTTGTCATTGCCAAGCTTGTTGCATAGTAAGAACAGATAAATCACAGATGGCTTTCATATATGGTCACATCATAACAACTAAAGGGGTTTTATCAAAAGGGTTTAGGTATTCGTTAGCTTGTGAGAGCAATTTGAGTTCTTATGTAATCTCACAATGACATTTCCACAACTTCCATTTCAATTTTGTCTCATTTTACTTGACACTCTGTCCACTGAGGGATCTATAAATGATAAGTTCCTTGAAAAACAAGAGTTGAGGAATATCCAGGAACTGGTTTTCTTAATGAAAAATGATCAGTTTGCATTCTACTTTAAAGAGGGAGCCCGGCTAGCTCAGTCGGTAGAGCATGAGACTCTTAATCTCAGGGTCGTGGGTTCGAGCCCCACGTTGGGCGAAAACGTGTATTTTTTGCAGATTTATTGTGTTGGATCTCATAATATGGCAATTAATCTTGCATTAGACATGCAATAACTCCCAAAAATTGTATATCTTTGGTTTCCCATTGGTGGGAAATGTAACTTCAAGATTAGGTAGGGCATTAGTCTAGATTAACATACAGCGATATTACTCCTATTCAAGTACTTAACAGGCCAACCTGAACTGTAAAACATCCCCTAAGTGGAGGTAAGGCATCAGTTAGGAGTGAACTGAACACTCATGTAATGGGCAATTTGACATCAAATAAAGTGTGGTAGGCATTACCATTACTTTTGAAATGTTATTCTGAGGGAGCACACAGGGGAATTAGCTCAAATGGTAGAGCGCTCGCTTAGCATGCGAGAAGTAGCGGGATCGATGCCCGCATTCTCCATTCTAAAATGTACATACATTTTATTTTTAACTTGTCATTGCCAAGCTTGTTGCATAGTAAGAACAGATAAATCACAGATGGCTTTCATATATGGTCACATCATAACAACTAAAGGGGTTTTATCAAAAGGGTTTAGGTATTCGTTAGCTTGTGAGAGCAATTTGAGTTCTTATGCAATCTCACAATGACATTTCCACAACTTCCATTTCAATTTTGTCTCATTTTACTTGACACTCTGTCCACTGAGGGATCTATAAATGATAAGTTCCTTGAAAAACAAGAGTTGAGGAATATCCAGGAACTGGTTTTCTTAATGAAAAACGATCAGTTTGCGTTCTACTTTAAAGAGGGAGCCCGGCTAGCTCAGTTGGTAGAGCATGAGACTCTTAATCTCAGGGTCGTGGGTTCGAGCCCCACGTTGGGCAAAAACGAGTTATTTTTGCAGGATTATTGCATTGGATCTCATAATATGGCAATTAATCTTGCATTAGACATGCAATAACTCCCATAAATTGTATATCTTTGGTTTCCCATTGGTGGGAAATGTAACTTCAAGATTAGGTAGGGCATTAGTCTAGATTAACATACAGCGATATTTCTCCTATTCAAGTACTAAACAGGCCAACCTGCACTGTAAAACATCCCCTAAGTGGAGGTAAGGCATCAGTTAGGAGTGAACTGAACAGGGGAAGTAGCTCAAATGGTAGAGCGCTCGCTTAGCATGCGAGAGGTAGTGGTATCGATGCCCGCATTCTCCATTCTAAAATGTACATACATTTTATTTTTAACTTGTCATTGCCAAGCTTGTTGCATAGTAAGAACAGATAAATCACAGATGGCTTTCATATATGGTCACATCATAACAACTAAAGGGGTTTTATCAAAAGGGTTTAGGTATTCGTTAGCTTGTGAGAGCAATTTGAGTTCTTATGTAATCTCACAATGACATTTCCACAACTTCCATTTCAATTTTGTCTCATTTTACTTGACACTCTGTCCACTGAGGGATCTATAAATGATAAGTTCCTTGAAAAACAAGAGTTGAGGAATATCCAGGAACTGGTTTTCTTAATGAAAAATGATCAGTTTGCATTCTACTTTAAAGAGGGAGCCCGGCTAGCTCAGTCGGTAGAGCATGAGACTCTTAATCTCAGGGTCGTGGGTTCGAGCCCCACGTTGGGCGAAAACGTGTATTTTTTGCAGATTTATTGTGTTGGATCTCATAATATGGCAATTAATCTTGCATTAGACATGCAATAACTCCCAAAAATTGTATATCTTTGGTTTCCCATTGGTGGGAAATGTAACTTCAAGATTAGGTAGGGCATTAGTCTAGATTAACATACAGCGATATTACTCCTATTCAAGTACTTAACAGGCCAACCTGAACTGTAAAACATCCCCTAAGTGGAGGTAAGGCATCAGTTAGGAGTGAACTGAACACTCATGTAATGGGCAATTTGACATCAAATAAAGTGTGGTAGGCATTACCATTACTTTTGAAATGTTATTCTGAGGGAGCACACAGGGGAATTAGCTCAAATGGTAGAGCGCTCGCTTAGCATGCGAGAGGTAGCGGGATCGATGCCCGCATTCTCCATTCTAAAATGTACATACATTTTATTTTTAACTTGTCATTGCCAAGCTTGTTGCATAGTAAGAACAGATAAATCACAGATGGCTTTCATATATGGTCACATCATAACAACTAAAGTGGTTTTATCAAAAGGGTTTAGGTATTCGTTAGCTTGTGAGAGCAATTTGAGTTCTTATGCAATCTCACAATGACATTTCCACAACTTCCATTTCAATTTTGTCTCATTTTACTTGACACTCTGTCCACTGAGGGATCTATAAATGATAAGTTCCTTGAAAAACAAGAGTTGAGGAATATCCAGGAACTGGTTTTCTTAATGAAAAACGATCAGTTTGCATACTACTTTAAAGAGGGAGCCTGGCTAGCTCAGTCGGTAGAGCATGAGACTCTTAATCTCAGGGTCGTGGGTTCGAGCCCCACGTTGGGCGAAAATGAGTCATTTTTGCAGGATTATTGCATTGGATCTCATAATATGGCAATTAATCTTGCATTAGACATGCAATAACTCCCATAAATTGTATATCTTTGGTTTCCCATTGGTGGGAAATGTAACTTCAAGATTAGGTAGGGCATTAGTCTAGATTAACATACAGCGATATTACTCCTATTCAAGTACTAAACAGGCCAACCTGCACTGTAAAACATCCCCTAAGTGGAGGTAAGGCATCAGTTAGGAGTGAACTGAACAGGGGAAGTAGCTCAAATGGTAGAGCGCTCGCTTAGCATGCGAGAGGTAGTGGTATCGATGCCTGCATTCTCCATTCTAAAATGTACATACATTTTATTTTTAACTTGTCATTGCCAAGCTTGTTGCATAGTAAGAACAGATAAATCACAGATGGCTTTCATATATGGTCACATCATAACAACTAAAGGGGTTTTATCAAAAGGGTTTAGGTATTCGTTAGCTTGTGAGAGCAATTTGAGTTCTTATGTAATCTCACAATGACATTTCCACAACTTCCATTTCAATTTTGTCTCATTTTACTTGACACTCTGTCCACTGAGGGATCTATAAATGATAAGTTCCTTGAAAAACAAGAGTTGAGGAATATCCAGGAACTGGTTTTCTTAATGAAAAATGATCAGTTTGCATTCTACTTTAAAGAGGGAGCCCGGCTAGCTCAGTCGGTAGAGCATGAGACTCTTGATCTCAGGGTCGTGGGTTCGAGCCCCACGTTGGGCGAAAACTAGTAATTTTTGCAGGATTATTGCATTGGATCTCATAATATGGCAATTCATCTTGCATTAGACATGCAATAACTCCCAAAAATTGTATATCTTTGGTTTCCCATTGGTGGGAAATGTAACTTCAAGATTAGGAAGGGCATTAGTCTAGATTAACATACAGCGATATTACTCCTATTCAAGTACTAAACAGGCCAACCTGAACTGTAAAACATCCCCTAAGTGGAGGTAAGGCATCAGTTAGGAGTGAACTGAACACTCATGTAATGGGCAATTTGACGTCAAATAAAGTGTGGTAGGCATTACCATTACTTTTGAAATGTTATTCCGAGGGAGCACACGGGGGAATTAGCTCAAATGGTAGAGCGCTCGCTTAGCATGCGAGAGGTAGCGGGATCGATGCCCGCATTCTCCATTCTAAAATGTACATACATTTTATTTTTAACTTGTCATTGCCAAGCTTGTTGCATAGTAAGAACAGATAAATCACAGATGGCTTTCATATATGGTCACATCATAACAACTAAAGTGGTTTTATCAAAAGGGTTTAGGTATTCGTTAGCTTGTGAGAGCAATTTGAGTTCTTATGCAATCTCACAATGACATTTCCACAACTTCCATTTCAATTTTGTCTCATTTTACTTGACACTCTGTCCACTGAGGGATCTATAAATGATAAGTTCCTTGAAAAACAAGAGTTGAGGAATATCCAGGAACTGGTTTTCTTAATGAAAAACGATCAGTTTGCATACTACTTTAAAGAGGGAGCCTGGCTAGCTCAGTCGGTAGAGCATGAGACTCTTAATCTCAGGGTCGTGGGTTCGAGCCCCACGTTGGGCGAAAACGAGTAATTTTTGCAGGATTATTGCATTGGATCTCATAATATGGCAATTAATCTTGCATTAGACATGCAATAACTCCCATAAATTGTATATCTTTGGTTTCCCATTGGTGGGAAATGTAACTTCAAGATTAGGTAGGGCATTAGTCTAGATTAACATACAGCGATATTTCTCCTATTCAAGTACTAAACAGGCCAACCTGCACTGTAAAACATCCCCTAAGTGGAGGTAAGGCATCAGTTAGGAGTGAACTGAACAGGGGAAGTAGCTCAAATGGTAGAGCGCTCGCTTAGCATGCGAGAGGTAGTGGTATCGATGCCCGCATTCTCCATTCTAAAATGTACATACATTTTATTTTTAACTTGTCATTGCCAAGCTTGTTGCATAGTAAGAACAGATAAATCACAGATGGCTTTCATATATGGTCACATCATAACAACTAAAGGGGTTTTATCAAAAGGGTTTAGGTATTCGTTAGCTTGTGAGAGCAATTTGAGTTCTTATGTAATCTCACAATGACATTTCCACAACTTCCATTTCAATTTTGTCTCATTTTACTTGACACTCTGTCCACTGAGGGATCTATAAATGATAAGTTCCTTGAAAAACAAGAGTTGAGGAATATCCAGGAACTGGTTTTCTTAATGAAAAATGATCAGTTTGCATTCTACTTTAAAGAGGGAGCCCGGCTAGCTCAGTCGGTAGAGCATGAGACTCTTAATCTCAGGGTCGTGGGTTCGAGCCCCACGTTGGGCGAAAACGTGTATTTTTTGCAGATTTATTGTGTTGGATCTCATAATATGGCAATTAATCTTGCATTAGACATGCAATAACTCCCAAAAATTGTATATCTTTGGTTTCCCATTGGTGGGAAATGTAACTTCAAGATTAGGTAGGGCATTAGTCTAGATTAACATACAGCGATATTACTCCTATTCAAGTACTTAACAGGCCAACCTGAACTGTAAAACATCCCCTAAGTGGAGGTAAGGCATCAGTTAGGAGTGAACTGAACACTCATGTAATGGGCAATTTGACATCAAATAAAGTGTGGTAGGCATTACCATTACTTTTGAAATGTTATTCTGAGGGAGCACACAGGGGAATTAGCTCAAATGGTAGAGCGCTCGCTTAGCATGCGAGAAGTAGCGGGATCGATGCCCGCATTCTCCATTCTAAAATGTACATACATTTTATTTTTAACTTGTCATTGCCAAGCTTGTTGCATAGTAAGAACAGATAAATCACAGATGGCTTTCATATATGGTCACATCATAACAACTAAAGGGGTTTTATCAAAAGGGTTTAGGTATTCGTTAGCTTGTGAGAGCAATTTGAGTTCTTATGCAATCTCACAATGACATTTCCACAACTTCCATTTCAATTTTGTCTCATTTTACTTGACACTCTGTCCACTGAGGGATCTATAAATGATAAGTTCCTTGAAAAACAAGAGTTGAGGAATATCCAGGAACTGGTTTTCTTAATGAAAAACGATCAGTTTGCGTTCTACTTTAAAGAGGGAGCCCGGCTAGCTCAGTCGGTAGAGCATGAGACTCTTAATCTCAGGGTCGTGGGTTCGAGCCCCACGTTGGGCAAAAACGAGTTATTTTTGCAGGATTATTGCATTGGATCTCATAATATGGCAATTAATCTTGCATTAGACATGCAATAACTCCCATAAATTGTATATCTTTGGTTTCCCATTGGTGGGAAATGTAACTTCAAGATTAGGTAGGGCATTAGTCTAGATTAACATACAGCGATATTTCTCCTATTCAAGTACTAAACAGGCCAACCTGCACTGTAAAACATCCCCTAAGTGGAGGTAAGGCATCAGTTAGGAGTGAACTGAACAGGGGAAGTAGCTCAAATGGTAGAGCGCTCGCTTAGCATGCGAGAGGTAGTGGTATCGATGCCCGCATTCTCCATTCTAAAATGTACATACATTTTATTTTTAACTTGTCATTGCCAAGCTTGTTGCATAGTAAGAACAGATAAATCACAGATGGCTTTCATATATGGTCACATCATAACAACTAAAGGGGTTTTATCAAAAGGGTTTAGGTATTCGTTAGCTTGTGAGAGCAATTTGAGTTCTTATGTAATCTCACAATGACATTTCCACAACTTCCATTTCAATTTTGTCTCATTTTACTTGACACTCTGTCCACTGAGGGATCTATAAATGATAAGTTCCTTGAAAAACAAGAGTTGAGGAATATCCAGGAACTGGTTTTCTTAATGAAAAATGATCAGTTTGCATTCTACTTTAAAGAGGGAGCCCGGCTAGCTCAGTCGGTAGAGCATGAGACTCTTAATCTCAGGGTCGTGGGTTCGAGCCCCACGTTGGGCGAAAACGTGTATTTTTTGCAGATTTATTGTGTTGGATCTCATAATATGGCAATTAATCTTGCATTAGACATGCAATAACTCCCAAAAATTGTATATCTTTGGTTTCCCATTGGTGGGAAATGTAACTTCAAGATTAGGTAGGGCATTAGTCTAGATTAACATACAGCGATATTACTCCTATTCAAGTACTTAACAGGCCAACCTGAACTGTAAAACATCCCCTAAGTGGAGGTAAGGCATCAGTTAGGAGTGAACTGAACACTCATGTAATGGGCAATTTGACATCAAATAAAGTGTGGTAGGCATTACCATTACTTTTGAAATGTTATTCTGAGGGAGCACACAGGGGAATTAGCTCAAATGGTAGAGCGCTCGCTTAGCATGCGAGAAGTAGCGGGATCGATACCTGCATTCTCCATTCTAAAATGTACATACATTTTATTTTTAACTTGTCATTGCCAAGCTTGTTGCATAGTAAGAACAGATAAATCACAGATGGCTTTCATATATGGTCACATCATAACAACTAAAGGGGTTTTATCAAAAGGGTTTAGGTATTCGTTAGCTTGTGAGAGCAATTTGAGTTCTTATGCAATCTCACAATGACATTTCCACAACTTCCATTTCAATTTTGTCTCATTTTACTTGACACTCTGTCCACTGAGGGATCTATAAATGATAAGTTCCTTGAAAAACAAGAGTTGAGGAATATCCAGGAACTGGTTTTCTTAATGAAAAACGATCAGTTTGCGTTCTACTTTAAAGAGGGAGCCCGGCTAGCTCAGTCGGTAGAGCATGAGACTCTTAATCTCAGGGTCGTGGGTTCGAGCCCCACGTTGGGCAAAAACGAGTAATTTTTGCAGGATTATTGCATTGGATCTCATAATATGGCAATTAATCTTGCATTAGACATGCAATAACTCCCAAAAATTGTATATCTTTGGTTTCCCATTGGTGGGAAATGTAACTTCAAGATTAGGTAGGGCATTAGTCTAGATTAACATACAGCGATATTACTCCTATTCAAGTACTTAACAGGCCAACCTGAACTGTAAAACATCCCCTAAGTGGAGGTAAGGCATCAGTTAGGAGTGAACTGAACACTCATGTAATGGGCAATTTGACATCAAATAAAGTGTGGTAGGCATTACCATTACTTTTGAAATGTTATTCTGAGGGAGCACACAGGGGAATTAGCTCAAATGGTAGAGCGCTCGCTTAGCATGCGAGAGGTAGCGGGATCGATGCCCGCATTCTCCATTCTAAAATGTACATACATTTTATTTTTAACTTGTCATTGCCAAGCTTGTTGCATAGTAAGAACAGATAAATCACAGATGGCTTTCATATATGGTCACATCATAACAACTAAAGTGGTTTTATCAAAAGGGTTTAGGTATTCGTTAGCTTGTGAGAGCAATTTGAGTTCTTATGCAATCTCACAATGACATTTCCACAACTTCCATTTCAATTTTGTCTCATTTTACTTGACACTCTGTCCACTGAGGGATCTATAAATGATAAGTTCCTTGAAAAACAAGAGTTGAGGAATATCCAGGAACTGGTTTTCTTAATGAAAAACGATCAGTTTGCATACTACTTTAAAGAGGGAGCCGGGCTAGCTCAGTCGGTAGAGCATGAGACTCTTGATCTCAGGGTCGTGGGTTCGAGCCCCACGTTGGGCGAAAACGAGTAATTTTTGCAGGATTATTGCATTGGATCTCATAATATGGCAATTCATCTTGCATTAGACATGCAATAACTCCCAAAAATTGTATATCTTTGGTTTCCCATTGGTGGGAAATGTAACTTCAAGATTAGGTAGGGCATTAGTCTAGATTAACATACAGCGATATTACTCCTATTCAAGTACTAAACAGGCCAACCTGAACTGTAAAACATCCCCTAAGTGGAGGTAAGGCATCAGTTAGGAGTGAACTGAACACTCATGTAATGGGCAATTTGACATCAAATAAAGTGTGGTAGGCATTACCATTACTTTTGAAATGTTATTCTGAGGGAGCACACGGGGGAATTAGCTCAAATGGTAGAGCGCTCGCTTAGCATGCGAGAGGTAGCGGGATCGATGCCCGCATTCTCCATTCTAAAATGTACATACATTTTATTTTTAACTTGTCATTGCCAAGCTTGTTGCATAGTAAGAACAGATAAATCACAGATGGCTTTCATATATGGTCACATCATAACAACTAAAGTGGTTTTATCAAAAGGGTTTAGGTATTCGTTAGCTTGTGAGAGCAATTTGAGTTCTTATGCAATCTCACAATGACATTTCCACAACTTCCATTTCAATTTTGTCTCATTTTACTTGACACTCTGTCCACTGAGGGATCTATAAATGCTAAGTTCCTTGAAAAACAAGAGTTGAGGAATATCCAGGAACTGGTTTTCTTAATGAAAAACGATCAGTTTGCATACTACTTTAAAGAGGGAGCCTGGCTAGCTCAGTCGGTAGAGCATGAGACTCTTGATCTCAGGGTCGTGGGTTCGAGCCCCACGTTGGGCGAAAACGAGTAATTTTTGCAGGATTATTGCATTGGATCTCATAATATGGCAATTCATCTTGCATTAGACATGCAATAACTCCCAAAAATTGTATATCTTTGGTTTCCCATTGGTGGGAAATGTAACTTCAAGATTAGGTAGGGCATTAGTCTAGATTAACATACAGCGATATTACTCCTATTCAAGTACTAAACAGGCCAACCTGAACTGTAAAACATCCCCTAAGTGGAGGTAAGGCATCAGTTAGGAGTGAACTGAACACTCATGTAATGGGCAATTTGACGTCAAATAAAGTGTGGTAGGCATTACCATTACTTTTGAAATGTTATTCTGAGGGAGCACACGGGGGAATTAGCTCAAATGGTAGAGCGCTCGCTTAGCATGCGAGAGGTAGCGGGATCGATGCCCGCATTCTCCATTCTAAAATGTACATACATTTTATTTTTAACTTGTCATTGCCAAGCTTGTTGCATAGTAAGAACAGATAAATCACAGATGGCTTTCATATATGGTCACATCATAACAACTAAAGTGGTTTTATCAAAAGGGTTTAGGTATTCGTTAGCTTGTGAGAGCAATTTGAGTTCTTATGCAATCTCACAATGACATTTCCACAACTTCCATTTCAATTTTGTCTCATTTTACTTGACACTCTGTCCACTGAGGGATCTATAAATGATAAGTTCCTTGAAAAACAAGAGTTGAGGAATATCCAGGAACTGGTTTTCTTAATGAAAAACGATCAGTTTGCATACTACTTTAAAGAGGGAGCCTGGCTAGCTCAGTCGGTGGAGCATGAGACTCTTAATCTCAGGGTCGTGGGTTCGAGCCCCACGTTGGGCGAAAACGAGTAATTTTTGCAGGATTATTGCATTGGATCTCATAATATGGCAATTAATCTTGCATTAGACATGCAATAACTCCCATAAATTGTATATCTTTGGTTTCCCATTGGTGGGAAATGTAACTTCAAGATTAGGTAGGGCATTAGTCTAGATTAACATACAGCGATATTACTCCTATTCAAGTACTAAACAGGCCAACCTGCACTGTAAAACATCCCCTAAGTGGAGGTAAGACATCAGTTAGGAGTGAACTGAACAGGGGAAGTAGCTCAAATGGTAGAGCGCTCGCTTAGCATGCGAGAGGTAGTGGTATCGATGCCCGCATTCTCCATTCTAAAATGTACATACATTTTATTTTTAACTTGTCATTGCCAAGCTTGTTGCATAGTAAGAACAGATAAATCACAGATGGCTTTCATATATGGTCACATCATAACAACTAAAGGGGTTTTATCAAAAGGGTTTAGGTATTCGTTAGCTTGTGAGAGCAATTTGAGTTCTTATGTAATCTCACAATGACATTTCCACAACTTCCATTTCAATTTTGTCTCATTTTACTTGACACTCTGTCCACTGAGGGATCTATAAATGATAAGTTCCTTGAAAAACAAGAGTTGAGGAATATCCAGGAACTGGTTTTCTTAATGAAAAATGATCAGTTTGCATTCTACTTTAAAGAGGGAGCCCGGCTAGCTCAGTCGGTAGAGCATGAGACTCTTGATCTCAGGGTCGTGGGTTCGAGCCCCACGTTGGGCGAAAACGAGTAATTTTTCCAGGATTATTGCATTGGATCTCATAATATGGCAATTCATCTTGCATTAGACATGCAATAACTCCCAAAAATTGTATATCTTTGGTTTCCCATTGGTGGGAAATGTAACTTCAAGATTAGGTAGGGCATTAGTCTAGATTAACATACAGCGATATTACTCCTATTCAAGTACTAAACAGGCCAACCTGAACTGTAAAACATCCCCTAAGTGGAGGTAAGGCATCAGTTAGGAGTGAACTGAACACTCATGTAATGGGCAATTTGACGTCAAATAAAGTGTGGTAGGCATTACCATTACTTTTGAAATGTTATTCTGAGGGAGCAAACGGGGGAATTAGCTCAAATGGTAGAGCGCTCGCTTAGCATGCGAGAGGTAGCGGGATCGATGCCCGCATTCTCCATTCTAAAATGTACATACATTTTATTTTTAACTTGTCATTGCCAAGCTTGTTGCATAGTAAGAACAGATAAATCACAGATGGCTTTCATATATGGTCACATCATAACAACTAAAGTGGTTTTATCAAAAGGGTTTAGGTATTCGTTAGCTTGTGAGAGCAATTTGAGTTCTTATGCAATCTCACAATGACATTTCCACAACTTCCATTTCAATTTTGTCTCATTTTACTTGACACTCTGTCCACTGAGGGATCTATAAATGATAAGTTCCTTGAAAAACAAGAGTTGAGGAATATCCAGGAACTGGTTTTCTTAATGAAAAACGATCAGTTGGCATACTACTTTAAAGAGGGAGCCTGGCTAGCTCAGTCGGTAGAGCATGAGACTCTTAATCTCAGGGTCGTGGGTTCGAGCCCCACGTTGGGCGAAAACGATTAATTTTTGCAGGATTATTGCATTGGATCTCATAATATGGCAATTAATCTTGCATTAGACATGCAATAACTCCCATAAATTGTATATCTTTGGTTTCCCATTGGTGGGAAATGTAACTTCAAGATTAGGTAGGGCATTAGTCTAGATTAACATACAGCGATATTACTCCTATTCAAGTACTAAACAGGCCAACCTGCACTGTAAAACATCCCCTAAGTGGAGGTAAGGCATCAGTTAGGAGTGAACTGAACAGGGGAAGTAGCTCAAATGGTAGAGCGCTCGCTTAGCATGCGAGAGGTAGTGGTATCGATGCCCGCATTCTCCATTCTAAAATGTACATACATTTTATTTTTAACTTGTCATTGCCAAGCTTGTTGCATAGTAAGAACAGATAAATCACAGATGGCTTTCATATATGGTCACATCATAACAACTAAAGGGGTTTTATCAAAAGGGTTTAGGTATTCGTTAGCTTGTGAGAGCAATTTGAGTTCTTATGTAATCTCACAATGACATTTCCACAACTTCCATTTCAATTTTGTCTCATTTTACTTGACACTCTGTCCACTGAGGGATCTATAAATGATAAGTTCCTTGAAAAACAAGAGTTGAGGAATATCCAGGAACTGGTTTTCTTAATGAAAAATGATCAGTTTGCATTCTACTTTAAAGAGGGAGCCCGGCTAGCTCAGTCGGTAGAGCATGAGACTCTTAATCTCAGGGTCGTGGGTTCGAGCCCCACGTTGGGCAAAAACATGTATTTTTTGCAGATTTATTGTGTTGGATCTCATAATATGGCAATTAATCTTGCATTAGACATGCAATAACTCCCAAAAATTGTATATCTTTGGTTTCCCATTGGTGGGAAATGTAACTTCAAGATTAGGTAGGGCATTAGTCTAGATTAACATACAGCGATATTACTCCTATTCAAGTACTTAACAGGCCAACCTGAACTGTAAAACATCCCCTAAGTGGAGGTAAGGCATCAGTTAGGAGTGAACTGAACACTCATGTAATGGGCAATTTGACATCAAATAAAGTGTGGTAGGCATTACCATTACTTTTGAAATGTTATTCTGAGGGATCACACAGGGGAATTAGCTCAAATGGTAGAGCGCTCGCTTAGCATGCGAGAAGTAGCGGGATCGATGCCCGCATTCTCCATTCTAAAATGTACATACATTTTATTTTTAACTTGTCATTGCCAAGCTTGTTGCATAGTAAGAACAGATAAATCACAGATGGCTTTCATATATGGTCACATCATAACAACTAAAGGGGTTTTATCAAAAGGGTTTAGGTATTCGTTAGCTTGTGAGAGCAATTTGAGTTCTTATGCAATCTCACAATGACATTTCCACAACTTCCATTTCAATTTTGTCTCATTTTACTTGACACTCTGTCCACTGAGGGATCTATAAATGATAAGTTCCTTGAAAAACAAGAGTTGAGGAATATCCAGGAACTGGTTTTCTTAATGAAAAACGATCAGTTTGCGTTCTACTTTAAAGAGGGAGCCCGGCTAGCTCAGTCGGTAGAGCATGAGACTCTTAATCTCAGGGTCGTGGGTTCGAGCCCCACGTTGGGCAAAAACGAGTAATTTTTGCAGGATTATTGCATTGGATCTCATAATATGGCAATTAATCTTGCATTAGACATGCAATAACTCCCAAAAATTGTATATCTTTGGTTTCCCATTGGTGGGAAATGTAACTTCAAGATTAGGTAGGGCATTAGTCTAGATTAACATACAGCGATATTACTCCTATTCAAGTACTTAACAGGCCAACCTGAACTGTAAAACATCCCCTAAGTGGAGGTAAGGCATCAGTTAGGAGTGAACTGAACACTCATGTAATGGGCAATTTGACATCAAATAAAGTGTGGTAGGCATTACCATTACTTTTGAAATGTTATTCTGAGGGAGCACACAGGGGAATTAGCTCAAATGGTAGAGCGCTCGCTTAGCATGCGAGAGGTAGCGGGATCGATGCCCGCATTCTCCATTCTAAAATGTACATACATTTTATTTTTAACTTGTCATTGCCAAGCTTGTTGCATAGTAAGAACAGATAAATCACAGATGGCTTTCATATATGGTCACATCATAACAACTAAAGTGGTTTTATCAAAAGGGTTTAGGTATTCGTTAGCTTGTGAGAGCAATTTGAGTTCTTATGCAATCTCACAATGACATTTCCACAACTTCCATTTCAATTTTGTCTCATTTTACTTGACACTCTGTCCACTGAGGGATCTATAAATGATAAGTTCCTTGAAAAACAAGAGTTGAGGAATATCCAGGAACTGGTTTTCTTAATGAAAAACGATCAGTTTGCATACTACTTTAAAGAGGGAGCCTGGCTAGCTCAGTCGGTAGAGCATGAGACTCTTGATCTCAGGGTCGTGGGTTCGAGCCCCACGTTGGGCGAAAACGAGTAATTTTTGCAGGATTATTGCATTGGATCTCATAATATGGCAATTCATCTTGCATTAGACATGCAATAACTCCCAAAAATTGTATATCTTTGGTTTCCCATTGGTGGGAAATGTAACTTCAAGATTAGGTAGGGCATTAGTCTAGATTAACATACAGCCATATTACTCCTATTCAAGTACTAAACAGGCCAACCTGAACTGTAAAACATCCCCTAAGTGGAGGTAAGGCATCAGTTAGGAGTGAACTGAACACTCATGTAATGGGCAATTTGACATCAAATAAAGTGTGGTAGGCATTACCATTACTTTTGAAATGTTATTCTGAGGGAGCACACGGGGGAATTAGCTCAAATGGTAGAGCGCTCGCTTAGCATGCGAGAGGTAGCGGGATCGATGCCCGCATTCTCCATTCTAAAATGTACATACATTTTATTTTTAACTTGTCATTGCCAAGCTTGTTGCATAGTAAGAACAGATAAATCACAGATGGCTTTCATATATGGTCACATCATAACAACTAAAGTGGTTTTATCAAAAGGGTTTAGGTATTCGTTAGCTTGTGAGAGCAATTTGAGTTCTTATGCAATCTCACAATGACATTTCCACAACTTCCATTTCAATTTTGTCTCATTTTACTTGACACTCTGTCCACTGAGGGATCTATAAATGATAAGTTCCTTGAAAAACAAGAGTTGAGGAATATCCAGGAACTGGTTTTCTTAATGAAAAACGATCAGTTTGCATACTACTTTAAAGAGGGAGCCTGGCTAGCTCAGTCGGTAGAGCATGAGACTCTTAATCTCAGGGTCGTGGGTTCGAGCCCCACGTTGGGCGAAAACGAGTAATTTTTGCAGGATTATTGCATTGGATCTCATAATATGGCAATTCATCTTGCATTAGACATGCAATAACTCCCAAAAATTGTATATCTTTGGTTTCCCATTGGTGGGAAATGTAACTTCAAGATTAGGTAGGGCATTAGTCTAGATTAACATACAGCGATATTACTCCTATTCAAGTACTAAACAGGCCAACCTGAACTGTAAAACATCCCCTAAGTGGAGGTAAGGCATCAGTTAGGAGTGAACTGAACACTCATGTAATGGGCAATTTGACGTCAAATAAAGTGTGGTAGGCATTACCATTACTTTTGAAATGTTATTCTGAGGGAGCACACAGGGGAATTAGCTCAAATGGTAGAGCGCTCGCTTAGCATGCGAGAGGTAGCGGGATAGATGCCCGCATTCTCCATTCTAAAATGTACATACATTTTATTTTTAACTTGTCATTGCCAAGCTTGTTGCATAGTAAGAACAGATAAATCACAGATGGCTTTCATATATGGTCACATCATAACAACTAAAGTGGTTTTATCAAAAGGGTTTAGGTATTCGTTAGCTTGTGAGAGCAATTTGAGTTCTTATGCAATCTCACAATGACATTTCCACAACTTCCATTTCAATTTTGTCTCATTTTACTTGACACTCTGTCCACTGAGGGATCTATAAATGATAAGTTCCTTGAAAAACAAGAGTTGAGGAATATCCAGGAACTGGTTTTCTTAATGAAAAACGATCAGTTTGCATACTACTTTAAAGAGGGAGCCTGGCTAGCTCAGTCGGTAGAGCATGAGACTCTTAATCTCAGGGTCGTGGGTTCGAGCCCCACGTTGGGCGAAAACGATTAATTTTTGCAGGATTATTGCATTGGATCTCATAATATGGCAATTAATCTTGCATTAGACATGCAATAACTCCCATAAATTGTATATCTTTGGTTTCCCATTGGTGGGAAATGTAACTTCAAGATTAGGTAGGGCATTAGTCTAGATTAACATACAGCGATATTACTCCTATTCAAGTACTAAACAGGCCAACCTGCACTGTAAAACATCCCCTAAGTGGAGGTAAGGCATCAGTTAGGAGTGAACTGAACAGGGGAAGTAGCTCAAATGGTAGAGCGCTCGCTTAGCATGCGAGAGGTAGTGGTATCGATGCCCGCATTCTCCATTCTAAAATGTACATACATTTTATTTTTAACTTGTCATTGCCAAGCTTGTTGCATAGTAAGAACAGATAAATCACAGATGGCTTTCATATATGGTCACATCATAACAACTAAAGGGGTTTTATCAAAAGGGTTTAGGTATTCGTTAGCTTGTGAGAGCAATTTGAGTTCTTATGTAATCTCACAATGACATTTCCACAACTTCCATTTCAATTTTGTCTCATTTTACTTGACACTCTGTCCACTGAGGGATCTATAAATGATAAGTTCCTTGAAAAACAAGAGTTGAGGAATATCCAGGAACTGGTTTTCTTAATGAAAAATGATCAGTTTGCATTCTACTTTAAAGAGGGAGCCCGGCTAGCTCAGTCGGTAGAGCATGAGACTCTTAATCTCAGGGTCGTGGGTTCGAGCCCCACGTTGGGCAAAAACATGTATTTTTTGCAGATTTATTGTGTTGGATCTCATAATATGGCAATTAATCTTGCATTAGACATGCAATAACTCCCAAAAATTGTATATCTTTGGTTTCCCATTGGTGGGAAATGTAACTTCAAGATTAGGTAGGGCATTAGTCTAGATTAACATACAGCGATATTACTCCTATTCAAGTACTTAACAGGCCAACCTGAACTGTAAAACATCCCCTAAGTGGAGGTAAGGCATCAGTTAGGAGTGAACTGAACACTCATGTAATGGGCAATTTGACATCAAATAAAGTGTGGTAGGCATTACCATTACTTTTGAAATGTTATTCTGAGGGATCACACAGGGGAATTAGCTCAAATGGTAGAGCGCTCGCTTAGCATGCGAGAAGTAGCGGGATCGATGCCCGCATTCTCCATTCTAAAATGTACATACATTTTATTTTTAACTTGTCATTGCCAAGCTTGTTGCATAGTAAGAACAGATAAATCACAGATGGCTTTCATATATGGTCACATCATAACAACTAAAGGGGTTTTATCAAAAGGGTTTAGGTATTCGTTAGCTTGTGAGAGCAATTTGAGTTCTTATGCAATCTCACAATGACATTTCCACAACTTCCATTTCAATTTTGTCTCATTTTACTTGACACTCTGTCCACTGAGGGATCTATAAATGATAAGTTCCTTGAAAAACAAGAGTTGAGGAATATCCAGGAACTGGTTTTCTTAATGAAAAACGATCAGTTTGCGTTCTACTTTAAAGA
The DNA here is from genome assembly GCF_964261635.1 of Lissotriton helveticus. Classification (NCBI taxonomy): domain Eukaryota; kingdom Metazoa; phylum Chordata; class Amphibia; order Caudata; family Salamandridae; genus Lissotriton; species Lissotriton helveticus. The sequence goes on along the minus strand of NC_136058.1, from coordinate 336,751,912 downwards.
GGGAGCCCGGCTAGCTCAGTCGGTAGAGCATGAGACTCTTAATCTCAGGGTCGTGGGTTCGAGCCCCACGTTGGGCAAAAACGAGTAATTTTTGCAGGATTATTGCATTGGATCTCATAATATGGCAATTAATCTTGCATTAGACATGCAATAACTCCCAAAAATTGTATATCTTTGGTTTCCCATTGGTGGGAAATGTAACTTCAAGATTAGGTAGGGCATTAGTCTAGATTAACATACAGCGATATTACTCCTATTCAAGTACTAAACAGGCCAACCTGCACTGTAAAACATCCCCTAAGTGGAGGTAAGGCATCAGTTAGGAGTGAACTGAACAGGGGAAGTAGCTCAAATGGTAGAGCGCTCGCTTAGCATGCGAGAGGTAGTGGTATCGATGCCCGCATTCTCCATTCTAAAATGTACATACATTTTATTTTTAACTTGTCATTGCCAAGCTTGTTGCATAGTAAGAACAGATAAATCACAGATGGCTTTCATATATGGTCACATCATAACAACTAAAGGGGTTTTATCAAAAGGGTTTAGGTATTCGTTAGCTTGTGAGAGCAATTTGAGTTCTTATGTAATCTCACAATGACATTTCCACAACTTCCATTTCAATTTTGTCTCATTTTACTTGACACTCTGTCCACTGAGGGATCTATAAATGATAAGTTCCTTGAAAAACAAGAGTTGAGGAATATCCAGGAACTGGTTTTCTTAATGAAAAATGATCAGTTTGCATTCTACTTTAAAGAGGGAGCCCGGCTAGCTCAGTCGGTAGAGCATGAGACTCTTAATCTCAGGGTCGTGGGTTCGAGCCCCACGTTGGGCAAAAACATGTATTTTTTGCAGATTTATTGTGTTGGATCTCATAATATGGCAATTAATCTTGCATTAGACATGCAATAACTCCCAAAAATTGTATATCTTTGGTTTCCCATTGGTGGGAAATGTAACTTCAAGATTAGGTAGGGCATTAGTCTAGATTAACATACAGCGATATTACTCCTATTCAAGTACTTAACAGGCCAACCTGAACTGTAAAACATCCCCTAAGTGGAGGTAAGGCATCAGTTAGGAGTGAACTGAACACTCATGTAATGGGCAATTTGACATCAAATAAAGTGTGGTAGGCATTACCATTACTTTTGAAATGTTATTCTGAGGGATCACACAGGGGAATTAGCTCAAATGGTAGAGCGCTCGCTTAGCATGCGAGAAGTAGCGGGATCGATGCCCGCATTCTCCATTCTAAAATGTACATACATTTTATTTTTAACTTGTCATTGCCAAGCTTGTTGCATAGTAAGAACAGATAAATCACAGATGGCTTTCATATATGGTCACATCATAACAACTAAAGGGGTTTTATCAAAAGGGTTTAGGTATTCGTTAGCTTGTGAGAGCAATTTGAGTTCTTATGCAATCTCACAATGACATTTCCACAACTTCCATTTCAATTTTGTCTCATTTTACTTGACACTCTGTCCACTGAGGGATCTATAAATGATAAGTTCCTTGAAAAACAAGAGTTGAGGAATATCCAGGAACTGGTTTTCTTAATGAAAAACGATCAGTTTGCGTTCTACTTTAAAGAGGGAGCCCGGCTAGCTCAGTCGGTAGAGCATGAGACTCTTAATCTCAGGGTCGTGGGTTCGAGCCCCACGTTGGGCAAAAACGAGTAATTTTTGCAGGATTATTGCATTGGATCTCATAATATGGCAATTAATCTTGCATTAGACATGCAATAACTCCCAAAAATTGTATATCTTTGGTTTCCCATTGGTGGGAAATGTAACTTCAAGATTAGGTAGGGCATTAGTCTAGATTAACATACAGCGATATTACTCCTATTCAAGTACTTAACAGGCCAACCTGAACTGTAAAACATCCCCTAAGTGGAGGTAAGGCATCAGTTAGGAGTGAACTGAACACTCATGTAATGGGCAATTTGACATCAAATAAAGTGTGGTAGGCATTACCATTACTTTTGAAATGTTATTCTGAGGGAGCACACAGGGGAATTAGCTCAAATGGTAGAGCGCTCGCTTAGCATGCGAGAGGTAGCGGGATCGATGCCCGCATTCTCCATTCTAAAATGTACATACATTTTATTTTTAACTTGTCATTGCCAAGCTTGTTGCATAGTAAGAACAGATAAATCACAGATGGCTTTCATATATGGTCACATCATAACAACTAAAGTGGTTTTATCAAAAGGGTTTAGGTATTCGTTAGCTTGTGAGAGCAATTTGAGTTCTTATGCAATCTCACAATGACATTTCCACAACTTCCATTTCAATTTTGTCTCATTTTACTTGACACTCTGTCCACTGAGGGATCTATAAATGATAAGTTCCTTGAAAAACAAGAGTTGAGGAATATCCAGGAACTGGTTTTCTTAATGAAAAACGATCAGTTTGCATACTACTTTAAAGAGGGAGCCTGGCTAGCTCAGTCGGTAGAGCATGAGACTCTTGATCTCAGGGTCGTGGGTTCGAGCCCCACGTTGGGCGAAAACGAGTAATTTTTGCAGGATTATTGCATTGGATCTCATAATATGGCAATTCATCTTGCATTAGACATGCAATAACTCCCAAAAATTGTATATCTTTGGTTTCCCATTGGTGGGAAATGTAACTTCAAGATTAGGTAGGGCATTAGTCTAGATTAACATACAGCGATATTACTCCTATTCAAGTACTAAACAGGCCAACCTGAACTGTAAAACATCCCCTAAGTGGAGGTAAGGCATCAGTTAGGAGTGAACTGAACACTCATGTAATGGGCAATTTGACATCAAATAAAGTGTGGTAGGCATTACCATTACTTTTGAAATGTTATTCTGAGGGAGCACACGGGGGAATTAGCTCAAATGGTAGAGCGCTCGCTTAGCATGCGAGAGGTAGCGGGATCGATGCCCGCATTCTCCATTCTAAAATGTACATACATTTTATTTTTAACTTGTCATTGCCAAGCTTGTTGCATAGTAAGAACAGATAAATCACAGATGGCTTTCATATATGGTCACATCATAACAACTAAAGTGGTTTTATCAAAAGGGTTTAGGTATTCGTTAGCTTGTGAGAGCAATTTGAGTTCTTATGCAATCTCACAATGACATTTCCACAACTTCCATTTCAATTTTGTCTCATTTTACTTGACACTCTGTCCACTGAGGGATCTATAAATGATAAGTTCCTTGAAAAACAAGAGTTGAGGAATATCCAGGAACTGGTTTTCTTAATGAAAAACGATCAGTTTGCATACTACTTTAAAGAGGGAGCCTGGCTAGCTCAGTCGGTAGAGCATGAGACTCTTAATCTCAGGGTCGTGGGTTCGAGCCCCACGTTGGGCGAAAACGAGTAATTTTTGCAGGATTATTGCATTGGATCTCATAATATGGCAATTCATCTTGCATTAGACATGCAATAACTCCCAAAAATTGTATATCTTTGGTTTCCCATTGGTGGGAAATGTAACTTCAAGATTAGGTAGGGCATTAGTCTAGATTAACATACAGCGATATTACTCCTATTCAAGTACTAAACAGGCCAACCTGAACTGTAAAACATCCCCTAAGTGGAGGTAAGGCATCAGTTAGGAGTGAACTGAACACTCATGTAATGGGCAATTTGACGTCAAATAAAGTGTGGTAGGCATTACCATTACTTTTGAAATGTTATTCTGAGGGAGCACACAGGGGAATTAGCTCAAATGGTAGAGCGCTCGCTTAGCATGCGAGAGGTAGCGGGATCGATGCCCGCATTCTCCATTCTAAAATGTACATACATTTTATTTTTAACTTGTCATTGCCAAGCTTGTTGCATAGTAAGAACAGATACATCACAGATGGCTTTCATATATGGTCACATCATAACAACTAAAGGTGTTTTATCAAAAGGGTTTAGGTATTCGTTAGCTTGTGAGAGCAATTTGAGTTCTTATGCAATCTCACAATGACATTTCCACAACTTCCATTTCAATTTTGTCTCATTTTACTTGACACTCTGTCCACTGAGGGATCTATAAATGATAAGTTCCTTGAAAAACAAGAGTTGAGGAATATCCAGGAACTGGTTTTCTTAATGAAAAACGATCAGTTTGCATACTACTTTAAAGAGGGAGCCCGGCTAGCTCAGTCGGTAGAGCATGAGACTCTTAATCTCAGGGTCGTGGGTTCGAGCCCCACGTTGGGCGAAAACGAGTAATTTTTGCAGGATTATTGCATTGGATCTCATCATATGGCAATTAATCTTGCATTAGACATGCAATAACTCCCAAAAATTGTATATCTTTGGTTTCCCATTGGTGGGAAATGTAACTTCAAGATTAGGTAGGGCATTAGTCTAGATTAACATACAGCGATATTACTCCTATTCAAGTACTAAACAGGCCAACCTGAACTGTAAAACATCCCCTAAGTGGAGGTAAGGAATCAGTTAGGAGTGAACTGAACACTCATGTAATGGGCAATTTGACGTCAAATAAAGTGTCGTAGGCATTAACATTACTTTTGAAATGTTATTCTGAGGGAGCACACAGGGGAATTAGCTCAAATGGTAGAGCACTCGCTTAGCATGCGAGAGGTAGCGGTATCGATGCCCGCATTCTCCATTCTAAAATGTACATACATTTTATTTTTAACTTGTCATTGCCAAGCTTGTTGCATAGTAAGAACAGATAAATCACAGATGGCTTTAATATATGGTCACATCATAACAACTAAAGGGGTTTTATCAAAAGGGTTTAGGTATTCGTTAGCTTGTGAGAGCAATTTGAGTTCTTATGCAATCTCACAATGACATTTCCACAACTTCCATTTCAATTTTGTCTCATTTTACTTGACACTCTGTCCACTGAGGGATCTATAAATGATAAGTTCCTTGAAAAACAAGAGTTGAGGAATATCCAGGAACTGGTTTTCTTAATGAAAAATGATCAGTTTGCATTCTACTTTAAAGAGGGAGCCCGGCTAGCTCAGTCGGTAGAGCATGAGACTCTTAATCTCAGGGTCGTGGGTTCGAGCCCCACGTTGGGCGAAAATGAGTATTTTTTGCAGGATTATTGTGTTGGATCTCATAATATGGCAATTAATCTTGCATTAGACATGCAATAACTCCCAAAAATTGTATATCTTTGGTTTCCCATTGGTGGGAAATGTAACTTCAAGATTAGGTAGGGCATTAGTCTAGATTAACATACAGCGATATTACTCCTATTCAAGTACTTAACAGGCCAACCTGAACTGTAAAACATCCCCTAAGTGGAGGTAAGGCATCAGTTAGGAGTGAACTGAACACTCATGTAATGGGCAATTTGACATCAAATAAAGTGTGGTAGGCATTACCATTACTTTTGAAATGTTATTCTGAGGGAGCACACAGGGGAATTAGCTCAAATGGTAGAGCGCTCGCTTAGCATGCGAGAGGTAGCGGGATCGATGCCCGCATTCTCCATTCTAAAATGTACAGACATTTTATTTTTAACTTGTCATTGCCAAGCTTGTTGCATAGTAAGAACAGATAAATCACAGATGGCTTTCATATATGGTCACATCATAACAACTAAAGCTGTTTTATCAAAAGGGTTTAGGTATTCGTTAGCTTGTGAGAGCAATTTGAGTTCTTATGCAATCTCACAATGACATTTCCACAACTTCCATTTCAATTTTGTCTCATTTTACTTGACACTCTGTCCACTGAGGGATCTATAAATGATAAGTTCCTTGAAAAACAAGAGTTGAGGAATATCCAGGAACTGGTTTTCTTAATGAAAAACGATCAGTTTGCATACTACGTTAAAGAGGGAGCCCGGCTAGCTCAGTCGGTAGAGCATGAGACTCTTGATCTCAGGGTCGTGGGTTCGAGCATGAGACTCTTAATCTCAGGGTCGTGGGTTTGAGCCCCACGTTGGGCGAAAACGAGTAATTTTTGCAGGATTATTGCATTGGATCTCATAATATGGCAATTAATCTTGCATTAGACATGCAATAACTCCCAAAAATTGTATATCTTTGGTTTCCCATTGGTGGGAAATGTAACTTCAAGATTAGGTAGGGCATTAGTCTAGATTAACATACAGCGATATTACTCCTATTCAAGTACTAAACAGGCCAACCTGAACTGTAAAACATCCCCTAAGTGGAGGTAAGGCATCAGTTAGGAGTGAACTGAACACTCATGTAATGGGCAATTTGACGTCAAATAAAGTGTCTAGGAATTAACATTACTTTTGAAATGTTATTCTGAGGGAGCACACAGGGGAATTAGCTCAAATGGTAGAGCGCTCGCTTAGCATGCGAGAGGTAGCGGGATCGATGCCCGCATTCTCCATTCTAAAATGTACATACATTTTATTTTTAACTTGTCATTGCCAAGCTTGTTGCATAGTAAGAACAGATAAATCACAGATGGCTTTCATATATGGTCACATCATAACAACTAAAGGGGTTTTATCAAAAGGGTTTAGGTATTCGTTAGCTTGTGAGAGCAATTTGAGTTCTTATGCAATCTCACAATGACATTTCCACAACTTCCATTTCAATTTTGTCTCATTTTACTTGACACTCTGTCCACTGAGGGATCTATAAATGATAAGTTCCTTGAAAAACAAGAGTTGAGGAATATCCAGGAACTGGTTTTCTTAATGAAAAACGATCAGTTTGCGTTCTACTTTAAAGAGGGAGCCCGGCTAGCTCAGTCGGTAGAGCATGAGACTCTTAATCTCAGGGTCGTGGGTTCGAGCCCCACGTTGGGCAAAAACGAGTAATTTTTGCAGGATTATTGCATTGGATCTCATAATATGGCAATTAATCTTGCATTAGACATGCAATAACTCCCAAAAATTGTATATCTTTGGTTTCCCATTGGTGGGAAATGTAACTTCAAGATTAGGTAGGGCATTAGTCTAGATTAACATACAGCGATATTACTCCTATTCAAGTACTAAACAGGCCAACCTGAACTGTAAAACATCCCCTAAGTGGAGGTAAGGCATCAGTTAGGAGTGAACTGAACACTCATGTAATGGGCAATTTGACATCAAATAAAGTGTGGTAGGCATTACCATTACTTTTGAAATGTTATTCTGAGGGAGCACACGGGGGAATTAGCTCAAATGGTAGAGCGCTCGCTTAGCATGCGAGAGGTAGCGGGATCGATGCCCGCATTCTCCATTCTAAAATGTACATACATTTTATTTTTAACTTGTCATTGCCAAGCTTGTTGCATAGTAAGAACAGATAAATCACAGATGGCTTTCATATATGGTCACATCATAACAACTAAAGTGGTTTTATCAAAAGGGTTTAGGTATTCGTTAGCTTGTGAGAGCAATTTGAGTTCTTATGCAATCTCACAATGACATTTCCACAACTTCCATTTCAATTTTGTCTCATTTTACTTGACACTCTGTCCACTGAGGGATCTATAAATGATAAGTTCCTTGAAAAACAAGAGTTGAGGAATATCCAGGAACTGGTTTTCTTAATGAAAAACGATCAGTTTGCATACTACTTTAAAGAGGGAGCCTGGCTAGCTCAGTCGGTAGAGCATGAGACTCTTAATCTCAGGGTCGTGGGTTCGAGCCCCACGTTGGGCGAAAACGAGTAATTTTTGCAGGATTATTGCATTGGATCTCATAATATGGCAATTCATCTTGCATTAGACATGCAATAACTCCCAAAAATTGTATATCTTTGGTTTCCCATTGGTGGGAAATGTAACTTCAAGATTAGGTAGGGCATTAGTCTAGATTAACATACAGCGATATTACTCCTATTCAAGTACTAAACAGGCCAACCTGAACTGTAAAACATCCCCTAAGTGGAGGTAAGGCATCAGTTAGGAGTGAACTGAACACTCATGTAATGGGCAATTTGACGTCAAATAAAGTGTGGTAGGCATTACCATTACTTTTGAAATGTTATTCTGAGGGAGCACACAGGGGAATTAGCTCAAATGGTAGAGCGCTCGCTTAGCATGCGAGAGGTAGCGGGATCGATGCCCGCATTCTCCATTCTAAAATGTACATACATTTTATTTTTAACTTGTCATTGCCAAGCTTGTTGCATAGTAAGAACAGATACATCACAGATGGCTTTCATATATGGTCACATCATAACAACTAAAGGTGTTTTATCAAAAGGGTTTAGGTATTCGTTAGCTTGTGAGAGCAATTTGAGTTCTTATGCAATCTCACAATGACATTTCCACAACTTCCATTTCAATTTTGTCTCATTTTACTTGACACTCTGTCCACTGAGGGATCTATAAATGATAAGTTCCTTGAAAAACAAGAGTTGAGGAATATCCAGGAACTGGTTTTCTTAATGAAAAACGATCAGTTTGCATACTACTTTAAAGAGGGAGCCCGGCTAGCTCAGTCGGTAGAGCATGAGACTCTTAATCTCAGGGTCGTGGGTTCGAGCCCCACGTTGGGCGAAAACGAGTAATTTTTGCAGGATTATTGCATTGGATCTCATCATATGGCAATTAATCTTGCATTAGACATGCAATAACTCCCAAAAATTGTATATCTTTGGTTTCCCATTGGTGGGAAATGTAACTTCAAGATTAGGTAGGGCATTAGTCTAGATTAACATACAGCGATATTACTCCTATTCAAGTACTAAACAGGCCAACCTGAACTGTAAAACATCCCCTAAGTGGAGGTAAGGAATCAGTTAGGAGTGAACTGAACACTCATGTAATGGGCAATTTGACGTCAAATAAAGTGTCGTAGGCATTAACATTACTTTTGAAATGTTATTCTGAGGGAGCACACAGGGGAATTAGCTCAAATGGTAGAGCACTCGCTTAGCATGCGAGAGGTAGCGGTATCGATGCCCGCATTCTCCATTCTAAAATGTACATACATTTTATTTTTAACTTGTCATTGCCAAGCTTGTTGCATAGTAAGAACAGATAAATCACAGATGGCTTTCATATATGGTCACATCATAACAACTAAAGGGGTTTTATCAAAAGGGTTTAGGTATTCGTTAGCTTGTGAGAGCAATTTGAGTTCTTATGCAATCTCACAATGACATTTCCACAACTTCCATTTCAATTTTGTCTCATTTTACTTGACACTCTGTCCACTGAGGGATCTATAAATGATAAGTTCCTTGAAAAACAAGAGTTGAGGAATATCCAGGAACTGGTTTTCTTAATGAAAAATGATCAGTTTGCATTCTACTTTAAAGAGGGAGCCCGGCTAGCTCAGTCGGTAGAGCATGAGACTCTTAATCTCAGGGTCGTGGGTTCGAGCCCCACGTTGGGCGAAAATGAGTATTTTTTGCAGGATTATTGTGTTGGATCTCATAATATGGCAATTAATCTTGCATTAGACATGCAATAACTCCCAAAAATTGTATATCTTTGGTTTCCCATTGGTGGGAAATGTAACTTCAAGATTAGGTAGGGCATTAGTCTAGATTAACATACAGCGATATTACTCCTATTCAAGTACTTAACAGGCCAACCTGAACTGTAAAACATCCCCTAAGTGGAGGTAAGGCATCAGTTAGGAGTGAACTGAACACTCATGTAATGGGCAATTTGACATCAAATAAAGTGTGGTAGGCATTACCATTACTTTTGAAATGTTATTCTGAGGGAGCACACAGGGGAATTAGCTCAAATGGTAGAGCGCTCGCTTAGCATGCGAGAGGTAGCGGGATCGATGCCCGCATTCTCCATTCTAAAATGTACAGACATTTTATTTTTAACTTGTCATTGCCAAGCTTGTTGCATAGTAAGAACAGATAAATCACAGATGGCTTTCATATATGGTCACATCATAACAACTAAAGCTGTTTTATCAAAAGGGTTTAGGTATTCGTTAGCTTGTGAGAGCAATTTGAGTTCTTATGCAATCTCACAATGACATTTCCACAACTTCCATTTCAATTTTGTCTCATTTTACTTGACACTCTGTCCACTGAGGGATCTATAAATGATAAGTTCCTTGAAAAACAAGAGTTGAGGAATATCCAGGAACTGGTTTTCTTAATGAAAAACGATCAGTTTGCATACTACGTTAAAGAGGGAGCCCGGCTAGCTCAGTCGGTAGAGCATGAGACTCTTGATCTCAGGGTCGTGGGTTCGAGCATGAGACTCTTAATCTCAGGGTCGTGGGTTTGAGCCCCACGTTGGGCGAAAACGAGTAATTTTTGCAGGATTATTGCATTGGATCTCATAATATGGCAATTAATCTTGCATTAGACATGCAATAACTCCCAAAAATTGTATATCTTTGGTTTCCCATTGGTGGGAAATGTAACTTCAAGATTAGGTAGGGCATTAGTCTAGATTAACATACAGCGATATTACTCCTATTCAAGTACTAAACAGGCCAACCTGAACTGTAAAACATCCCCTAAGTGGAGGTAAGGCATCAGTTAGGAGTGAACTGAACACTCATGTAATGGGCAATTTGACGTCAAATAAAGTGTCTAGGAATTAACATTACTTTTGAAATGTTATTCTGAGGGAGCACACAGGGGAATTAGCTCAAATGGTAGAGCGCTCGCTTAGCATGCGAGAGGTAGCGGGATCGATACCCGCATTCTCCATTCTAAAATGTACATACATTTTATTTTTAACTTGTCATTGCCAAGCTTGTTGCATAGTAAGAACAGATAAATCACAGATGGCTTTCATATATGGTCACATCATAACAACTAAAGGGGTTTTATCAAAAGGGTTTAGGTATTCGTTAGCTTGTGAGAGCAATTTGAGTTCTTATGTAATCTCACAATGACATTTCCACAACTTCCATTTCAATTTTGTCTCATTTTACTTGACACTCTGTCCACTGAGGGATCTATAAATGATAAGTTCCTTGAAAAACAAGAGTTGAGGAATATCCAGGAACTGGTTTTCTTAATGAAAAATGATCAGTTTGCATTCTACTTTAAAGAGGGAGCCCGGCTAGCTCAGTCGGTAGAGCATGAGACTCTTAATCTCAGGGTTGTGGGTTCAAGCCCCACGTTGGGCGAAAACGAGTATTTTTTGCAGGATTATTGCATTGGATCTCATAATATGGCAATTAATCTTGCATTAGACATGCAATAACTCCCAAAAATTGTATATGTTTGGTTTCCCATTGGTGGGAAATGTAACTTCAAGATTAGGTAGGGCATTAGTCTAGATTAACATACAGCGATATTACTCCTATTCAAGTACTAAACAGGCCAACCTGAACTGTAAAACATCCCCTAAGTGGAGGTAAGGCATCAGTTAGGAGTGAACTGAACACTCATGTAATGGGCAATTTGACATCAAATAAAGTGTGGTAGGCATTACCATTACTTTTGAAATGTTATTCTGAGGGAGCACACAGGGGAATTAGCTCAAATGGTAGAGCGCTCGCTTAGCATGCAATAGGTAGCGGGATCGATGCCCGCATTCTCCATTCTAAAATGTACATACATTTTATTTTTAACTTGTCAATGCCAAGCTTGTTGCATAGTAAGAACAGATAAATCACAGATGGCTTTCATATATGGTCACATCATAACAACTAAAGGTGTTTTATCAAAAGGGTTTAGGTATTCGTTAGCTTGTGAGAGCAATTTGAGTTCTTATGCAATCTCACAATGACATTTCCACAACTTCCATTTCAATTTTGTCTCATTTTACTTGACACTCTGTCCACTGAGGGATCTATAAATGATAAGTTTCTTGAAAAACAAGAGTTGAGGAATATCCAGGAACTGGTTTTCTTAATGAAAAACGATCAGTTTGCATACTACTTTAAAGAGGGAGCCCGGCCAGCTCAGTCGGTAGAGCATGAGACTCTTGATCTCAGGGTTGTGGGTTCGAGCATGAGACTCTTAATCTCAGGGTCGTGGGTTCGAGCCCCACGTTGGGCGAAAACGAGTAATTTTTGCAGGATTATTGCATTGGATCTCATAATATGGCAATTAATCTTGCATTAGACATGCAATAACTCCCAAAAATTGTATATCTTTGGTTTCCCATTGGTGGGAAATGTAACTTCAAGATTAGGTAGGGCATTAGTCTAGATTAACATACAGCGATATTACTCCTATTCAAGTACTAAACAGGCCAACCTGAACTGTAAAACATCCCCTAAGTGGAGGTAAGGCATCAGTTAGGAGTGAACTGAACACTCATGTAATGGGCAATTTGACATCAAATAAAGTGTGGTAGGCATTACCATTACTTTTGAAATGTTATTCTGAGGGAGCACACAGGGGAATTAGCTCAAATGGTAGAGCGCTCGCTTAGCATGCAATAGGTAGCGGGATCGATGCCCGCATTCTCCATTCTAAAATGTACATACATTTTATTTTTAACTTGTCAATGCCAAGCTTGTTGCATAGTAAGAACAGATAAATCACAGATGGCTTTCATATATGGTCACATCATAACAACTAAAGGTGTTTTATCAAAAGGGTTTAGGTATTCGTTAGCTTGTGAGAGCAATTTGAGTTCTTATGCAATCTCACAATGACATTTCCACAACTTCCATTTCAATTTTGTCTCATTTTACTTGACACTCTGTCCACTGAGGGATCTATAAATGATAAGTTCCTTGAAAAACAAGAGTTGAGGAATATCCAGGAACTGGTTTTCTTAATGAAAAACGATCAGTTTGCATTCTACTTTAAAGAGGGAGCCCGGCTAGCTCAGTCGGTAGAGCATGAGACTCTTAATCTCAGGGTCGTGGGTTCGAGCCCCACGTTGGGCGAAAACGAGTACTTTTTGCAGGATTATTGCATTGGATCTCATAATATGGCAATTAATCTTGCATTAGACATGCAATAACTCCCAAAAATTGTATATCTCTTTTTTCCAATTGGTGGGAAATGTAACTTCAAGATTAGGTAGGGCATTAGTCTAGATTAACATACAGCGATATTACTCCTATTCAAGTACTAAACAGGCCAACCTGAACTGTAAAACATCCCCTAAGTGGAGGTAAGGCATCAGTTAGGAGTGAACTGAACACTCATGTAATGTGCAATTTGACGTCAAATAAAGTGTGGAAGGCATTAACATTACTTTTGAAATGTTATTCTGAGGGAGCACACAGGGGAATTAGCTCAGATGGTAGAGCGCTCGCTTAGCATGCGAGAGGTAGCGGGATCGATGCCCGCATTCTCCATTCTAAAATGTACATACATTTTATTTTTAACTTGTCATTGCCAAGCTTGTTGCATAGTAAGAACAGATAAATCACAGATGGCTTTCATATATGGTCACATCATAACAACTAAAGGTGTTTTATCAAAAGGGTTTAGGTATTCGTTAGCTTGTGAGAGCAATTTGAGTTCTTATGCAATCTCACAATGACATTTCCACAACTTCCATTTCAATTTTGTCTCATTTTACTTGACACTCTGTCCACTGAGGGATCTATAAATGATAAGTTCCTTGAAAAACAAGAGTTGAGGAATATCCAGGAACTGGTTTTCTTAATGAAAAACTATCAGTTTGCATACTACTTTAAAGAGGGAGCCCGGCTAGCTCAGTCGGTAGAGCATGAGACTCTTGATCTCAGGGTCGTGGGTTTGAGCATGAGACTCTTAATCTCTGGGTCGTGGGTTCGAGCCCCACGTTGGGCGAAAACGAGTAATTTTTGCAGGATTATTGCATTGGATCTCATAATATGGCAATTAATCTTGCATTAGACATGCAATAACTCCCAAAAATTGTATATCTTTGGTTTCCCATTGGTGGGAAATGTAACTTCAAGATTAGGTAGGGCATTAGTCTAGATTAACATACAGCGATATTACTCCTATTCAAGTACTAAACAGGCCAACCTGAACTGTAAAACATCCCCTAAGTGGAGGTAAGGCATCAGTTAGGAGTGAACTGAACACTCATGTAATGGGCAATTTGACATCAAATAAAGTGTGGTAGGCATTACCATTACTTTTGAAATGTTATTCTGAGGGAGCACACAGGGGAATTAGCTCAAGTGGTAGAGCGCTCGCTTAGCATGCGAGAGGTAGCGGGATTGATGCCCGCATTCTCCATTCTAAAATGTACATACATTTTATTTTTAACTTGTCATTGCCAAGCTTGTTGCATAGTAAGAACAGATAAATCACAGATGGCTTTCATATATGGTCACATCATAACAACTAAAGGTGTTTTATCAAAAGGGTTTAGGTATTCGTTAGCTTGTGAGAGCAATTTGAGTTCTTATGCAATCTCACAATGACATTTCCACAACTTCCATTTCAATTTTGTCTCATTTTACTTGACACTCTGTCCACTGAGGGATCTATAAATGATAAGTTCCTTGAAAAACAAGAGTTGAGGAATATCCAGGAACTGGTTTTCTTAATGAAAAACGATCAGTTTGCATTCTACTTTAAAGAGGGAGCCCGGCTAGCTCAGTCGGTAGAGCATGAGACTCTTAATCTCAGGGTCGTGGGTTCGAGCCCCACGTTGGGCGAAAACGAGTACTTTTTGCAGGATTATTGCATTGGATCTCATAATATGGCAATTAATCTTGCATTAGACATGCAATAACTCCCAAAAATTGTATATCTCTTTTTTCCAATTGGTGGGAAATGTAACTTCAAGATTAGGTAGGGCATTAGTCTAGATTAACATACAGCGATATTACTCCTATTCAAGTACTAAACAGGCCAACCTGAACTGTAAAACATCCCCTAAGTGGAGGTAAGGCATCAGTTAGGAGTGAACTGAACACTCATGTAATGTGCAATTTGACGTCAAATAAAGTGTGGAAGGCATTAACATTACTTTTGAAATGTTATTCTGAGGGAGCACACAGGGGAATTAGCTCAGATGGTAGAGCGCTCGCTTAGCATGCGAGAGGTAGCGGGATCGATGCCCGCATTCTCCATTCTAAAATGTACATACATTTTATTTTTAACTTGTCATTGCCAAGCTTGTTGCATAGTAAGAACAGATAAATCACAGATGGCTTTCATATATGGTCACATCATAACAACTAAAGGTGTTTTATCAAAAGGGTTTAGGTATTCGTTAGCTTGTGAGAGCAATTTGAGTTCTTATGCAATCTCACAATGACATTTCCACAACTTCCATTTCAATTTTGTCTCATTTTACTTGACACTCTGTCCACTGAGGGATCTATAAATGATAAGTTCCTTGAAAAACAAGAGTTGAGGAATATCCAGGAACTGGTTTTCTTAATGAAAAACTATCAGTTTGCATACTACTTTAAAGAGGGAGCCCGGCTAGCTCAGTCGGTAGAGCATGAGACTCTTGATCTCAGGGTCGTGGGTTCGAGCATGAGACTCTTAATCTCTGGGTCGTGGGTTCGAGCCCCACGTTGGGCGAAAACGAGTAATTTTTGCAGGATTATTGCATTGGATCTCATAATATGGCAATTAATCTTGCATTAGACATGCAATAACTCCCAAAAATTGTATATCTTTGGTTTCCCATTGGTGGGAAATGTAACTTCAAGATTAGGTAGGGCATTAGTCTAGATTAACATACAGCGATATTACTCCTATTCAAGTACTAAACAGGCCAACCTGAACTGTAAAACATCCCCTAAGTGGAGGTAAGGCATCAGTTAGGAGTGAACTGAACACTCATGTAATGGGCAATTTGACATCAAATAAAGTGTGGTAGGCATTACCATTACTTTTGAAATGTTATTCTGAGGGAGCACACAGGGGAATTAGCTCAAGTGGTAGAGCGCTCGCTTAGCATGCGAGAGGTAGCGGGATTGATGCCCGCATTCTCCATTCTAAAATGTACATACATTTTATTTTTAACTTGTCATTGCCAAGCTTGTTGCATAGTAAGAACAGATAAATCACAGATGGCTTTCATATATGGTCACATCATAACAACTAAAGGTGTTTTATCAAAAGGGTTTAGGTATTCGTTAGCTTGTGAGAGCAATTTGAGTTCTTATGCAATCTCACAATGACATTTCCACAACTTCCATTTCAATTTTGTCTCATTTTACTTGACACTCTGTCCACTGAGGGATCTATAAATGATAAGTTCCTTGAAAAACAAGAGTTGAGGAATATCCAGGAACTGGTTTTCTTAATGAAAAACGATCAGTTTGCATACTACTTTAAAGAGGGAGCCCGGCTAGCTCAGTCGGTAGAGCATGAGACTCTTGATCTCAGGGTCGTGGGTTCGAGCATGAGACTCTTAATCTCAGGGTCGTGGGTTCGAGCCCCACGTTGGGCGAAAACGAGTAATTTTTGCAGGATTATTGCATTGGATCTCATAATATGGCAATTAATCTTGCATTAGACATGCAATAACTCCCAAAAATTGTATATCTTTGGTTTCCCATTGGTGGGAAATGTAACTTCAAGATTAGGTAGGGCATTAGTCTAGATTAACATACAGCGATATTACTCCTATTCAAGTACTAAACAGGCCAACCTGAACTGTAAAACATCCCCTAAGTGGAGGTAAGGCATCAGTTAGGAGTGAACTGAACACTCATGTAATGGGCAATTTGACATCAAATAAAGTGTGGTAGGCATTACCATTACTTTTGAAATGTTATTCTGAGGGAGCACACAGGGGAATTAGCTCAAATGGTAGAGCGCTCGCTTAGCATGCGAGAGGTAGCGGGATCGATGCCCGCATTCTCCATTCTAAAATGTACATACATTTTATTTTTAACTTGTCATTGCCAAGCTTGTTGCATAGTAAGAACAGATAAATCACAGATGGCTTTCATATATGGTCACATCATAACAACTAAAGGTGTTTTATCAAAAGGGTTTAGGTATTCGTTAGCTTGTGAGAGCAATTTGAGTTCTTATGCAATCTCACAATGACATTTCCACAACTTCCATTTCAATTTTGTCTCATTTTACTTGACACTCTGTCCACTGAGGGATCTATAAATGATAAGTTCCTTGAAAAACAAGAGTTGAGGAATATCCAGGAACTGGTTTTCTTAATGAAAAACGATCAGTTTGCATACTACTTTAAAGAGGGAGCCCGGCCAGCTCAGTCGGTAGAGCATGAGACTCTTGATCTCAGGGTCGTGGGTTCGAGCATGAGACTCTTAATCTCAGGGTCGTGGGTTCGAGCCCCACGTTGGGCGAAAACGAGTAATTTTTGCAGGATTATTGCATTGGATCTCATAATATGGCAATTAATCTTGCATTAGACATGCAATAACTCCCAAAAATTGTATATCTTTGGTTTCCCATTGGTGGGAAATGTAACTTCAAGATTAGGTAGGGCATTAGTCTAGATTAACATACAGCGATATTACTCCTATTCAAGTACTAAACAGGCCAACCTGAACTGTAAAACATCCCCTAAGTGGAGGTAAGGCATCAGTTAGGAGTGAACTGAACACTCATGTAATGTGCAATTTGACGTCAAATAAAGTGTGGAAGGCATTAACATTACTTTTGAAATGTTATTCTGAGGGAGCACACAGGGGAATTAGCTCAAATGGTAGAGCGCTCGCTTAGCATGCGAGAGGTAGCGGGATCGATGCCCGCATTCTCCATTCTAAAATGTACATACATTTTATTTTTAACTTGTCATTGCCAAGCTTGTTGCATAGTAAGAACAGATAAATCACAGATGGCTTTCATATATGGTCACATCATAACAACTAAAGGTGTTTTATCAAAAGGGTTTAGGTATTCGTTAGCTTGTGAGAGCAATTTGAGTTCTTATGCAATCTCACAATGACATTTCCACAACTTCCATTTCAATTTTGTCTCATTTTACTTGACACTCTGTCCACTGAGGGATCTATAAATGATAAGTTCCTTGAAAAACAAGAGTTGAGGAATATCCAGGAACTGGTTTTCTTAATGAAAAACGATCAGTTTGCATACTACTTTAAAGAGGGGGCCCGGCCAGCTCAGTCGGTAGAGCATGAGACTCTTGATCTCAGGGTCGTGGGTTCGAGCATGAGACTCTTAATCTCAGGGTCGTGGGTTCGAGCCCCACGTTGGGCGAAAACGAGTAATTTTTGCAGGATTATTGCATTGGATCTCATAATATGGCAATTAATCTTGCATTAGACATGCAATAACTCCCAAAAATTGTATATCTTTGGTTTCCCATTGGTGGGAAATGTAACTTCAAGATTAGGTAGGGCATTAGTCTAGATTAACATACAGCGATATTACTCCTATTCAAGTACTAAACAGGCCAACCTGAACTGTAAAACATCCCCTAAGTGGAGGTAAGGCATCAGTTAGGAGTGAACTGAACACTCATGTAATGGGCAATTTGACGTCAAATAAAGTGTCGTAGGCATTAACATTACTTTTGAAATGTTATTCTGAGGGAGCACACAGGGGAATTAGCTCAAATGGTAGAGCGCTCGCTTAGCATGCGAGAGGTAGCGGGATCGATGCCCGCATTCTCCATTCTAAAATGTACATACATTTTATTTTTAACTTGTCATTGCCGAGCTTGTTGCATAGTAAGAACAGATAAATCACAGATGGCTTTCATATATGGTCACATCATAACAACTAAAGGGGTTTTATCAAAAGGGTTTAGGTATTCGTTAGCTTGTGAGAGCAATTTGAGTTCTTATGCAATCTCACAATGACATTTCCACAACTTCCATTTCAATTTTGTCTCATTTTACTTGACACTCTGTCCACTGAGGGATCTATAAATGATAAGTTCCTTGAAAAACAAGAGTTGAGGAATATCCAGGAACTGGTTTTCTTAATGAAAAATGATCAGTTTGCATTCTACTTTAAAGAGGGAGCCCGGCTAGCTCAGTCGGTAGAGCATGAGACTCTTAATCTCAGGGTTGTGGGTTCGAGCCCCACGTTGGGCGAAAACGAGTATTTTTTGCAGGATTATTGTGTTGGATCTCATAATATGGCAATTAATCTTGCATTAGACATGCAATAACTCCCAAAAATTGTATATCTTTGGTTTCCCATTGGTGGGAAATGTAACTTCAAGATTAGGTAGGGCATTAGTCTAGATTAACATACAGCGATATTACTCCTATTCAAGTACTTAACAGGCCAACCTGAACTGTAAAACATCCCCTAAGTGGAGGTAAGGCATCAGTTAGGAGTGAACTGAACACTCATGTAATGGGCAATTTGACATCAAATAAAGTGTGGTAGGCATTACCATTACTTTTGAAATGTTATTCTGAGGGAGCACACAGGGGAATTAGCTCAAATGGTAGAGCGCTCGCTTAGCATGCGAGAGGTAGCGGGATCGATGCCCGCATTCTCCATTCTAAAATGTACATACATTTTATTTTTAACTTGTCATTGCCAAGCTTGTTGCATAGTAAGAACAGATAAATCACAGATGGCTTTCATATATGGTCACATCATAACAACTAAAGGTGTTTTATCAAAAGGGTTTAGGTATTCGTTAGCTTGTGAGAGCAATTTGAGTTCTTATGCAATCTCACAATGACATTTCCACAACTTCCATTTCAATTTTGTCTCATTTTACTTGACACTCTGTCCACTGAGGGATCTATAAATGATAAGTTCCTTGAAAAACAAGAGTTGAGGAATATCCAGGAACTGGTTTTCTTAATGAAAAACGATCAGTTTGCATACTACTTTAAAGAGGGAGCCCGGCTAGCTCAGTCGGTAGAGCATGAGACTCTTGATCTCAGGGTCGTGGGTTCGAGCATGAGACTCTTAATCTCAGGGTCGTGGGTTCGACCCCCACGTTGGGCGAAAACGAGTAATTTTTGCAGGATTATTGCATTGGATCTCATAATATGGCAATTAATCTTGCATTAGACATGCAATAACTCCCAAAAATTGTATATCTTTGGTTTCCCATTGGTGGGAAATGTAACTTCAAGATTAGGTAGGGCATTAGTCTAGATTAACATACAGCGATATTACTCCTATTCAAGTACTAAACAGGCCAACCTGAACTGTAAAACATCCCCTAAGTGGAGGTAAGGCATCAGTTAGGAGTGAACTGAACACTCATGTAATGGGCAATTTGACATCAAATAAAGTGTGGTAGGCATTACCATTACTTTTGAAATGTTATTCTGAGGGAGCACACAGGGGAATTAGCTCAAATGGTAGAGCGCTCGCTTAGCATGTGATAGGTAGCGGGATCGATGCCCGCATTCTCCATTCTAAAATGTACATACATTTTATTTTTAACTTGTCATTGCCAAGCTTGTTGCATAGTAAGAACAGATAAATCACAGATGGCTTTCATATATGGTCACATCATAACAACTAAAGGTGTTTTATCAAAAGGGTTTAGGTATTCGTTAGCTTGTGAGAGCAATTTGAGTTCTTATGCAATCTCACAATGACATTTCCACAACTTCCATTTCAATTTTGTCTCATTTTACTTGACACTCTGTCCACTGAGGGATCTATAAATGATAAGTTCCTTGAAAAACAAGAGTTGAGGAATATCCAGGAACTGGTTTTCTTAATGAAAAACGATCAGTTTGCATACTACTTTAAAGAGGGAGCCCGGCCAGCTCAGTTGGTAGAGCATGAGACTCTTGATCTCAAGGTCGTGGGTTCGAGCATGAGACTCTTAATCTCAGGGTCGTGGGTTCGAGCCCCACGTTGGGCGAAAACGAGTAATTTTTGCAGGATTATTGCATTGGATCTCATAATATGGCAATTAATCTTGCATTAGACATGCAATAACTCCCAAAAATTGTATATCTTTGGTTTCCCATTGGTGGGAAATGTAACTTCAAGATTAGGTAGGGCATTAGTCTAGATTAACATACAGCGATATTACTCCTATTCAAGTACTTAACAGGCCAACCTGAACTGTAAAACATCCCCTAAGTGGAGGTAAGGAATCAGTTAGGAGTGAACTGAACACTCATGTAATGGGCAATTTGACATCAAATAAAGTGTGGTAGGCATTACCATTACTTTTGAAATGTTATTCTGAGGGAGCACACAGGGGAATTAGCTCAAATGGTAGAGCGCTCGCTTAGCATGCGAGAGGTAGCGGGATCGATGCCCGCATTCTCCATTCTAAAATGTACATACATTTTATTTTTAACTTGTCATTGCCAAGCTTGTTGCATAGTAAGAACAGATAAATCACAGATGGCTTTCATATATGGTCACATCATAACAACTAAAGGTGTTTTATCAAAAGGGTTTAGGTATTCGTTAGCTTGTGAGAGCAATTTGAGTTCTTATGCAATCTCACAATGACATTTCCACAACTTCCATTTCAATTTTGTCTCATTTTACTTGACACTCTGTCCACTGAGGGATCTATAAATGATAAGTTCCTTGAAAAACAAGAGTTGAGGAATATCCAGGAACTGGTTTTCTTAATGAAAAACGATCAGTTTGCATACTACTTTAAAGAGGGAGCCCGGCTAGCTCAGTCGGTAGAGCATGAGACTCTTGATCTCAGGGTCGTGGGTTCGAGCATGAGACTCTTAATCTCAGGGTCGTGGGTTCGACCCCCACGTTGGGCGAAAACGAGTAATTTTTGCAGGATTATTGCATTGGATCTCATAATATGGCAATTAATCTTGCATTAGACATGCAATAACTCCCAAAAATTGTATATCTTTGGTTTCCCATTGGTGGGAAATGTAACTTCAAGATTAGGTAGGGCATTAGTCTAGATTAACATACAGCGATATTACTCCTATTCAAGTACTAAACAGGCCAACCTGAACTGTAAAACATCCCCTAAGTGGAGGTAAGGCATCAGTTAGGAGTGAACTGAACACTCATGTAATGGGCAATTTGACATCAAATAAAGTGTGGTAGGCATTACCATTACTTTTGAAATGTTATTCTGAGGGAGCACACAGGGGAATTAGCTCAAATGGTAGAGCGCTCGCTTAGCATGCGATAGGTAGCGGGATCGATGCCCGCATTCTCCATTCTAAAATGTACATACATTTTATTTTTAACTTGTCATTGCCAAGCTTGTTGCATAGTAAGAACAGATAAATCACAGATGGCTTTCATATATGGTCACATCATAACAACTAAAGGTGTTTTATCAAAAGGGTTTAGGTATTCGTTAGCTTGTGAGAGCAATTTGAGTTCTTATGCAATCTCACAATGACATTTCCACAACTTCCATTTCAATTTTGTCTCATTTTACTTGACACTCTGTCCACTGAGGGATCTATAAATGATAAGTTCCTTGAAAAACAAGAGTTGAGGAATATCCAGGAACTGGTTTTCTTAATGAAAAACGATCAGTTTGCATACTACTTTAAAGAGGGAGCCCGGCCAGCTCAGTTGGTAGAGCATGAGACTCTTGATCTCAAGGTCGTGGGTTCGAGCATGAGACTCTTAATCTCAGGGTCGTGGGTTCGAGCCCCACGTTGGGCGAAAACGAGTAATTTTTGCAGGATTATTGCATTGGATCTCATAATATGGCAATTAATCTTGCATTAGACATGCAATAACTCCCAAAAATTGTATATCTTTGGTTTCCCATTGGTGGGAAATGTAACTTCAAGATTAGGTAGGGCATTAGTCTAGATTAACATACAGCGATATTACTCCTATTCAAGTACTAAACAGGCCAACCTGAACTGTAAAACATCCCCTAAGTGGAGGTAAGGCATCAGTTAGGAGTGAACTGAACACTCATGTAATGGGCAATTTGACGTCAAATAAAGTGTCGTAGGCATTAACATTACTTTTGAAATGTTATTCTGAGGGAGCACACAGGGGAATTAGCTCAGATGGTAGAGCGCTCGCTTAGCATGCGAGAGGTAGCGGGATCGATGCCCGCATTCTCCATTCTAAAATGTACATACATTTTATTTTTAACTTGTCATTGCCAAGCTTGTTGCATAGTAAGAACAGATAAATCACAGATGGCTTTCATATATGGTCACATCATAACAACTAAAGGGGTTTTATCAAAAGGGTTTAGGTATTCGTTAGCTTGTGAGAGCAATTTGAGTTCTTATGCAATCTCACAATGACATTTCCACAACTTCCATTTCAATTTTGTCTCATTTTACTTGACACTCTGTCCACTGAGGGATCTATAAATGATAAGTTCCTTGAAAAACAAGAGTTGAGGAATATCCAGGAACTGGTTTTCTTAATGAAAAATGATCAGTTTGCATTCTACTTTAAAGAGGGAGCCCGGCTAGCTCAGTCGGTAGAGCATGAGACTCGTAATCTCAGGGTCGTGGGTTCGAGCCCCACGTTGGGCGAAAACGAGTATTTTTTGCAGGATTATTGTGTTGGATCTCATAATATGGCAATTAATCTTGCATTAGACATGCAATAACTCCCAAAAATTGTATATCTTTGGTTTCCCATTGGTGGGAAATGTAACTTCAAGATTAGGTAGGGCATTAGTCTAGATTAACATACAGCGATATTACTCCTATTCAAGTACTTAACAGGCCAACCTGAACTGTAAAACATCCCCTAAGTGGAGGTAAGGCATCAGTTAGGAGTGAACTGAACACTCATGTAATGGGCAATTTGACATCAAATAAAGTGTGGTAGGCATTACCATTACTTTTGAAATGTTATTCTGAGGGAGCACACAGGGGAATTAGCTCAAATGGTAGAGCGCTCGCTTAGCATGCGAGAGGTAGCGGGATCGATGCCCGCATTCTCCATTCTAAAATGTACATACATTTTATTTTTAACTTGTCATTGCCAAGATTGTTGCATAGTAAGAACAGATAAATCACAGATGGCTTTCATATATGGTCACATCATAACAACTAAAGCTGTTTTATCAAAAGGGTTTAGGTATTCGTTAGCTTGTGAGAGCAATTTGAGTTCTTATGCAATCTCACAATGACATTTCCACAACTTCCATTTCAATTTTGTCTCATTTTACTTGACACTCTGTCCACTGAGGGATCTATAAATGATAAGTTCCTTGAAAAACAAGAGTTGAGGAATATCCAGGAACTGGTTTTCTTAATGAAAAACGATCAGTTTGCATACTACTTTAAAGAGGGAGCCCGGCTAGCTCAGTCGGTAGAGCATGAGACTCTTGATCTCAGCGTCGTGGGTTCGAGCATGAGACTCTTAATCTCAGGGTCGTGGGTTCGAGCCCCACGTTGGGCGAAAACGAGTAATTTTTGCAGGATTATTGCATTGGATCTCATAATATGGCAATTAATCTTGCATTAGACATGCAATAACTCCCAAAAATTGTATATCTTTGGTTTCCCATTGGTGGGAAATGTAACTTCAAGATTAGGTAGGGCATTAGTCTAGATTAACATACAGCGATATTACTCCTATTCAAGTACTAAACAGGCCAACCTGAACTGTAAAACATCCCCTAAGTGGAGGTAAGGCATCAGTTAGGAGTGAACTGAACACTCATGTAATGGGCAATTTGACATCAAATAAAGTGTGGTAGGCATTACCATTACTTTTGAAATGTTATTCTGAGGGAGCACACAGGGGAGTTAGCTCAAATGGTAGAGCGCTCGCTTAGCATGCGATAGGTAGCGGGATCGGTGCCCGCATTCTCCATTCTAAAATGTACATACATTTTATTTTTAACTTGTCATTGCCAAGCTTGTTGCATAGTAAGAACAGATAAATCACAGATGGCTTTCATATATGGTCACATCATAACAACTAAAGGTGTTTTATCAAAAGGGTTTAGGTATTCGTTAGCTTGTGAGAGCAATTTGAGTTCTTATGCAATCTCACAATGACATTTCCACAACTTCCATTTCAATTTTGTCTCATTTTACTTGACACTCTGTCCACTGAGGGATCTATAAATGATAAGTTCCTTGAAAAACAAGAGTTGAGGAATATCCAGGAACTGGTTTTCTTAATGAAAAACGATCAGTTTGCATACTACTTTGAAGAGGGAGCCCGGCCAGCTCAGTCGGTAGAGCATGAGACTCTTGATCTCAGGGTCGTGGGTTCGATCATGAGACTCTTAATCTCAGGGTCGTGGGTTCGAGCCCCACGTTGGGCGAAAACGAGTAATTTTTGCAGGATTATTGCATTGGATCTCATAATATGGCAATTAATCTTGCATTAGACATGCAATAACTCCCAAAAATCGTATATCTTTGGTTTCCCATTGGTGGGAAATGTAACTTCAAGATTAGGTAGGGCATTAGTCTAGATTAACATACAGCGATATTACTCCTATTCAAGTACTAAACAGGCCAACCTGAACTGTAAAACATCCCCTAAGTGGAGGTAAGGCATCAGTTAGGAGTGAACTGAACACTCATGTAATGGGCAATTTGACGTCAAATAAAGTGTCGTAGGCATTAACATTACTTTTGAAATGTTATTCTGAGGGAGCACACAGGGGAATTAGCTCAGATGGTAGAGCGCTCGCTTAGCATGCGAGAGGTAGCGGGATCGATGCCCGCATTCTCCATTCTAAAATGTACATACATTTTATTTTTAACTTGTCATTGCCAAGCTTGTTGCATAGTAAGAACAGATAAATCACAGATGGCTTTCATATATGGTCACATCATAACAACTAAAGGGGTTTTATCAAAAGGGTTTAGGTATTCGTTAGCTTGTGAGAGCAATTTGAGTTCTTATGCAATCTCACAATGACATTTCCACAACTTCCATTTCAATTTTGTCTCATTTTACTTGACACTCTGTCCACTGAGGGATCTATAAATGATAAGTTCCTTGAAAAACAAGAGTTGAGGAATATCCAGGAACTGGTTTTCTTAATGAAAAACGATCAGTTTGCATTCTACTTTGAAGAGGGAGCCCGGCTAGCTCAGTCGGTAGAGCATGAGACTCTTAATCTCAGGGTCGTGGGTTCGAGCCCCACGTTGGGCGAAAACGAGTATTTTTTGCAGGATTATTGTGTTCGATCTCATAATATGGCAATTAATCTTGCATTAGACATGCAATAACTCCCAAAAATTGTATATCTTTGGTTTCCCATTGGTGGGAAATGTAACTTCAAGATTAGGTAGGGCATTAGTCTAGATTAACATACAGCGATATTACTCCTATTCAAGTACTTAACAGGCCAACCTGAACTGTAAAACATCCCCTAAGTGGAGGTAAGGCATCAGTTAGGAGTGAACTGAACACTCATGTAATGGGCAATTTGACATCAAATAAAGTGTGGTAGGCATTACCATTACTTTTGAAATGTTATTCTGAGGGAGCACACAGGGGAATTAGCTCAAATGGTAGAGCGCTCGCTTAGCATGCGAGAGGTAGCGGGATCGATGCCCGCATTCTCCATTCTAAAATGTACATACATTTTATTTTTAACTTGTCATTGCCAAGATTGTTGCATAGTAAGAACAGATAAATCACAGATGGCTTTCATATATGGTCACATCATATCAACTAAAGCTGTTTTATCAAAAGGGTTTAGGTATTCGTTAGCTTGTGAGAGCAATTTGAGTTCTTATGCAATCTCACAATGACATTTCCACAACTTCCATTTCAATTTTGTCTCATTTTACTTGACACTCTGTCCACTGAGGGATCTATAAATGATAAGTTCCTTGAAAAACAAGAGTTGAGGAATATCCAGGAACTGGTTTTCTTAATGAAAAACGATCAGTTTGCATACTACTTTAAAGAGGGAGCCCGGCTAGCTCAGTCGGTAGAGCATGAGACTCTTGATCTCAGGGTCGTGGGTTCGAGCATGAGACTCTTAATCTCAGGGTCGTGGGTTCGAGCCCCACGTTGGGCGAAAACGAGTAATTTTTGCAGGATTATTGCATTGGATCTCATAATATGGCAATTAATCTTGCATTAGACATGCAATAACTCCCAAAAATTGTATATCTTTGGTTTCCCATTGGTGGGAAATGTAACTTCAAGATTAGGTAGGGCATTAGTCTAGATTAACATACAGCGATATTACTCCTATTCAAGTACTTAACAGGCCAACCTGAACTGTAAAACATCCCCTAAGTGGAGGTAAGGCATCAGTTAGGAGTGAACTGAACACTCATGTAATGGGCAATTTGACATCAAATAAAGTGTGGTAGGCATTACCATTACTTTTGAAATGTTATTCTGAGGGAGCACACAGGGGAATTAGCTCAAATGGTAGAGCGCTCGCTTAGCATGCGAGAGGTAGCGGGATCGATGCCCGCATTCTCCATTCTAAAATGTACATACATTTTATTTTTAACTTGTCATTGCCAAGATTGTTGCATAGTAAGAACAGATAAATCACAGATGGCTTTCATATATGGTCACATCATAACAACTAAAGCTGTTTTATCAAAAGGGTTTAGGTATTCGTTAGCTTGTGAGAGCAATTTGAGTTCTTATGCAATCTCACAATGACATTTCCACAACTTCCATTTCAATTTTGTCTCATTTTACTTGACACTCTGTCCACTGAGGGATCTATAAATGATAAGTTCCTTGAAAAACAAGAGTTGAGGAATATCCAGGAACTGGTTTTCTTAATGAAAAACGATCAGTTTGCATACTACTTTAAAGAGGGAGCCCGGCTAGCTCAGTCGGTAGAGCATGAGACTCTTGATCTCAGGGTCGTGGGTTCGAGCATGAGACTCTTAATCTCAGGGTCGTGAGTTCGAGCCCCACGTTGGGCAAAAACAAGTAATTTTTGCAGGATTATTGCATTGGATCTCATAATATGGCAATTAATCTTGCATTAGACATGCAATAACTCCCAAAAATTGTATATCTTTGGTTTCCCATTGGTGGGAAATGTAACTTCAAGATTAGGTAGGGCATTAGTCTAGATTAACATACAGCGATATTACTCCTATTCAAGTACTTAACAGGCCAACCTGAACTGTAAAACATCCCCTAAGTGGAGGTAAGGCATCAGTTAGGAGTGAACTGAACACTCATGTAATGGGCAATTTGACATCAAATAAAGTGTGGTAGGCATTACCATTACTTTTGAAATGTTATTCTGAGGGAGCACACAGGGGAATTAGCTCAAATGGTAGAGCGCTCGCTTAGCACGCGAGAGGTAGCGGGATCGATGCCCGCATTCTCCATTCTAAAATGTACATACATTTTATTTTTAACTTGTCATTGCCAAGATTGTTGCATAGTAAGAACAGATAAATCACAGATGGCTTTCATATATGGTCACATCATAACAACTAAAGCTGTTTTATCAAAAGGGTTTAGGTATTCGTTAGCTTGTGAGAGCAATTTGAGTTCTTATGCAATCTCACAATGACATTTCCACAACTTCCATTTCAATTTTGTCTCATTTTACTTGACACTCTGTCCACTGAGGGATCTATAAATGATAAGTTCCTTGAAAAACAAGAGTTGAGGAATATCCAGGAACTGGTTTTCTTAATGAAAAACGATCAGTTTGCATACTACTTTTAAGAGGGAGCCCGGCTAGCTCAGTCGGTAGAGCATGAGACTCTTAATCTCAGGGTCGTGGGTTCGAGCCCCACGTTGGGCGAAAACGAGTAATTTTTGCAGGATTATTGCATTGGATCTCATAATATGGCAATTAATCTTGCATTAGACATGCAATAACTCCCAAAAATTGTATATCTTTGGTTTCCCATTGGTGGGAAATGTAACTTCAAGATTAGGTAGGGCATTAGTCTAGATTAACATACAGCGATATTACTCCTATTCAAGTACTTAACAGGCCAATCTGAACTGTAAAACATCCCCTAAGTGGAGGTAAGGCATCAGTTAGGAGTGAACTGAACACTCATGTAATGGGCAATTAGACATCAAATAAAGTGTGGTAGGCATTACCATTACTTTTGAAATGTTATTCTGAGGGAGCACACAGGGGAATTAGCTCAAATGGTAGAGCGCTCGCTTAGCATGCGAGAGGTAGCGGGATCGATGCCCGCATTCTCCATTCTAAAATGTACATACATTTTATTTTTAACTTGTCATTGCCAAGCTTGTTGCATAGTAAGAACAGATAAATCACAGATGGCTTTCATATATGGTCACATCATAACAACTAAAGCTGTTTTATCAAAAGGGTTTAGGTATTCGTTAGCTTGTGAGAGCAATTTGAGTTCTTATGCAATCTCACAATGACATTTCCACAACTTCCATTTCAATTTTGTCTCATTTTACTTGACACTCTGTCCACTGAGGGATCTATAAATGATAAGTTCCTTGAAAAACAAGAGTTGAGGAATATCCAGGAACTGGTTTTCTTAATGAAAAACGATCAGTTTGCATACTACTTTAAAGAGGGAGCCCGGCTAGCTCAGTCGGTAGAGCATGAGACTCTTGATCTCAGGGTCGTGGGTTCAAGCATGAGACTCTTAATCTCAGGGTCGTGGGTTCGAGCCCCACGTTGGGCGAAAACGAGTAATTTTTGCAGGATTATTGCATTGGATCTCATAATATGGCAATTAATCTTGCATTAGACATGCAATAACTCCCAAAAATTGTATATCTTTGGTTTCCCATTGGTCGGAAATGTAACTTCAAGATTAGGTAGGGCATTAGTCTAGATTAACATACAGCGATATTACTCCTATTCAAGTACTTAACAGGCCAACCTGAACTGTAAAACATCCCCTAAGTGGAGGTAAGGCATCAGTTAGGAGTGAACTGAACACTCATGTAATGGGCAATTTGACATCAAATAAAGTGTGGTAGGCATTACCATTACTTTTGAAATGTTATTCTGAGGTAGCACACAGGGGAATTAGCTCAAATGGTAGACCGCTCGCTTAGCATGCGAGAGGTAGCGGGATCGATGCCCGCATTCTCCATTCTAAAATGTACATACATTTTATTTTTAACTTGTCATTGCCAAGATTGTTGCATAGTAAGAACAGATAAATCACAGATGGCTTTCATATATGGTCACATCATAACAACTAAAGCTGTTTTATCAAAAGGGTTTAGGTATTCGTTAGCTTGTGAGAGCAATTTGAGTTCTTATGCAATCTCACAATGACATTTCCACAACTTCCATTTCAATTTTGTCTCATTTTACTTGACACTCTGTCCACTGAGGGATCTATAAATGATAAGTTCCTTGAAAAACAAGAGTTGAGGAATATCCAGGAACTGGTTTTCTTAATGAAAAACGATCAGTTTGCATACTACTTTAAAGAGGGAGCCCGGCTAGCTCAGTCGGTAGAGCATGAGACTCTTGATCTCAGGGTCGTGGGTTCGAGCATGAGACTCTTAATCTCAGGGTCGTGGGTTCGAGCCCCACGTTGGGCGAAAACGAGTAATTTTTGCAGGATTATTGCATTGGATCTCATAATATGGCAATTAATCTTGCATTAGACATGCAATAACTCTCAAAAATTGTATATCTTTGGTTTCCCATTGGTGGGAAATATAACTTCAAGATTAGGTAGGGCATTAGTCTAGATTAACATACAGCGATATTACTCCTATTCAAGTACTTAACAGGCCAACCTGAACTGTAAAACATCCCCTAAGTGGAGGTAAGGCATCAGTTAGGAGTGAACTGAACACTCATGTAATGGGCAATTTGACATCAAATAAAGTGTGATAGGCATTACCATTACTTTTGAAATGTTATTCTGAGGGAGCACACAGGGGAATTAGCTCAAATGGTAGAGCGCTCGCTTAGCATGCGAGAGGTAGCGGGATCGATGCCCGCATTCTCCATTCTAAAATGTACATACATTTTATTTTTAACTTGTCATTGCCAAGCTTGTTGCATAGTAAGAACAGATACATCACAGATGGCTTTCATATATGGTCACATCATAACAACTAAAGGTGTTTTATCAAAAGGGTTTAGGTATTCGTTAGCTTGTGAGAGCAATTTGAGTTCTTATGCAATCTCACAATGACATTTCCACAACTTCCATTTCAATTTTGTCTCATTTTACTTGACACTCTGTCCACTGAGGGATCTATAAATGATAAGTTCCTTGAAAAACAAGAGTTGAGGAATATCCAGGAACTGGTTTTCTTAATGAAAAACGATCAGTTTGCATACTACTTTAAAGAGGGAGCCCGGCTAGCTCAGTCGGTAGAGCATGAGACTCTTGATCTCAGGGTCGTGGGTTCGAGCATGAGACTCTTAATCTCAGGGTCGTGGGTTCGAGCCCCACGTTGGGCGAAAACGAGTAATTTTTGCAGGATTATTGCATTGGATCTCATAATATGGCAATTAATCTTGCATTAGACATGCAATAACTCCCAAAAATTGTATATCTTTGGTTTCCCATTGGTGGGAAATATAACTTCAAGATTAGGTAGGGCATTAGTCTAGATTAACATACAGCGATATTACTCCTATTCAAGTACTTAACAGGCCAACCTGAACTGTAAAACATCCCCTAAGTGGAGGTAAGGCATCAGTTAGGAGTGAACTGAACACTCATGTAATGGGCAATTTGACATCAAATAAAGTGTGGTAGGCATTACCATTACTTTTGAAATGTTATTCTGAGGGAGCACACAGGGGAATTAGCTCAAATGGTAGAGCGCTCGCTTAGCATGCGAGAGGTAGCGGGATCGATGCCCGCATTCTCCATTCTAAAATGTACATACATTTTATTTTTAACTTGTCATTGCCAAGCTTGTTGCATAGTAAGAACAGATAAATCACAGATGGCTTTCATATATGGTCACATCATAACAACTAAAGCTGTTTTATCAAAAGGGTTTAGGTATTCGTTAGCTTGTGAGAGCAATTTGAGTTCTTATGCAATCTCACAATGACATTTCCACAACTTCCATTTCAATTTTGTCTCATTTTACTTGACACTCTGTCCACTGAGGGATCTATAAATGATAAGTTCCTTGAAAAACAAGAGTTGAGGAATATCCAGGAACTGGTTTTCTTAATGAAAAACGATCAGTTTGCATACTACTTTAAAGAGGGAGCCCGGCTAGCTCAGTCGGTAGAGCATGAGACTCTTGATCTCAGGGTCGTGGGTTCAAGCATGAGACTCTTAATCTCAGGGTCGTGGGTTCGAGCCCCACGTTGGGCGAAAACGAGTAATTTTTGCAGGATTATTGCATTGGATCTCATAATATGGCAATTAATCTTGCATTAGACATGCAATAACTCCCAAAAATTGTATATCTTTGGTTTCCCATTGGTGGGAAATGTAACTTCAAGATTAGGTAGGGCATTAGTCTAGATTAACATACAGCGATATTACTCCTATTCAAGTACTTAACAGGCCAACCTGAACTGTAAAACATCCCCTAAGTGGAGGTAAGGCATCAGTTAGGAGTGAACTGAACACTCATGTAATGGGCAATTTGACATCAAATAAAGTGTGGTAGGCATTACCATTACTTTTGAAATGTTATTCTGAGGTAGCACACAGGGGAATTAGCTCAAATGGTAGAGCGCTCGCTTAGCATGCGAGAGGTAGCGGGATCGATGCCCGCATTCTCCATTCTAAAATGTACATACATTTTATTTTTAACTTGTCATTGCCAAGATTGTTGCATAGTAAGAACAGATAAATCACAGATGGCTTTCATATATGGTCACATCATAACAACTAAAGCTGTTTTATCAAAAGGGTTTAGGTATTCGTTAGCTTGTGAGAGCAATTTGAGTTCTTATGCAATCTCACAATGACATTTCCACAACTTCCATTTCAATTTTGTCTCATTTTACTTGACACTCTGTCCACTGAGGGATCTATAAATGATAAGTTCCTTGAAAAACAAGAGTTGAGGAATATCCAGGAACTGGTTTTCTTAATGAAAAACGATCAGTTTGCATACTACTTTAAAGAGGGAGCCCGGCTAGCTCAGTCGGTAGAGCATGAGACTCTTGATCTCAGGGTCGTGGGTTCGAGCATGAGACTCTTAATCTCAGGGTCGTGGGTTCGAGCCCCATGTTGGGCGAAAACGAGTAATTTTTGCAGGATTATTGCATTGGATCTCATAATATGGCAATTAATCTTGCATTAGACATGCAATAACTCCCAAAAATTGTATATCTTTGGTTTCCCATTGGTGGGAAATATAACTTCAAGATTAGGTAGGGCATTAGTCTAGATTAACATACAGCGATATTACTCCTATTCAAGTACTTAACAGGCCAACCTGAACTGTAAAACATCCCCTAAGTGGAGGTAAGGCATCAGTTAGGAGTGAACTGAACACTCATGTAATGGGCAATTTGACATCAAATAAAGTGTGGTAGGCATTACCATTACTTTTGAAATGTTATTCTGAGGGAGCACACAGGGGAATTAGCTCAAATGGTAGAGCGCTCGCTTAGCATGCGAGAGGTAGCGGGATCGATGCCCGCATTCTCCATTCTAAAATGTACATACATTTTATTTTTAACTTGTCATTGCCAAGCTTGTTGCATAGTAAGAACAGATAAATCACAGATGGCTTTCATATATGGTCACATCATAACAACTAAAGCTGTTTTATCAAAAGGGTTTAGGTATTCGTTAGCTTGTGAGAGCAATTTGAGTTCTTATGCAATCTCACAATGACATTTCCACAACTTCCATTTCAATTTTGTCTCATTTTACTTGACACTCTGTCCACTGAGGGATCTATAAATGATAAGTTCCTTGAAAAACAAGAGTTGAGGAATATCCAGGAACTGGTTTTCTTAATGAAAAACGATCAGTTTGCATACTACTTTAAAGAGGGAGCCCGGCTAGCTCAGTCGGTAGAGCATGAGACTCTTGATCTCAGGGTCGTGGGTTCAAGCATGAGACTCTTAATCTCAGGGTCGTGGGTTCGAGCCCCACGTTGGGCGAAAACGAGTAATTTTTGCAGGATTATTGCATTGGATCTCATAATATGGCAATTAATCTTGCATTAGACATGCAATAACTCCCAAAAATTGTATATCTTTGGTTTCCCATTGGTGGGAAATGTAACTTCAAGATTAGGTAGGGCATTAGTCTAGATTAACATACAGCGATATTACTCCTATTCAAGTACTTAACAGGCCAACCTGAACTGTAAAACATCCCCTAAGTGGAGGTAAGGCATCAGTTAGGAGTGAACTGAACACTCATGTAATGGGCAATTTGACATCAAATAAAGTGTGGTAGGCATTACCATTACTTTTGAAATGTTATTCTGAGGTAGCACACAGGGGAATTAGCTCAAATGGTAGAGCGCTCGCTTAGCATGCGAGAGGTAGCGGGATCGATGCCCGCATTCTCCATTCTAAAATGTACATACATTTTATTTTTAACTTGTCATTGCCAAGATTGTTGCATAGTAAGAACAGATAAATCACAGATGGCTTTCATATATGGTCACATCATAACAACTAAAGCTGTTTTATCAAAAGGGTTTAGGTATTCGTTAGCTTGTGAGAGCAATTTGAGTTCTTATGCAATCTCACAATGACATTTCCACAACTTCCATTTCAATTTTGTCTCATTTTACTTGACACTCTGTCCACTGAGGGATCTATAAATGATAAGTTCCTTGAAAAACAAGAGTTGAGGAATATCCAGGAACTGGTTTTCTTAATGAAAAACGATCAGTTTGCATACTACTTTAAAGAGGGAGCCCGGCTAGCTCAGTCGGTAGAGCATGAGACTCTTGATCTCAGGGTCGTGGGTTCGAGCATGAGACTCTTAATCTCAGGGTCGTGGGTTCGAGCCCCACGTTGGGCGAAAAAGAGTAATTTTTGCAGGATTATTGCATTGGATCTCATAATATGGCAATTAATCTTGCATTAGACATGCAATAACTCCCAAAAATTGTATATCTTTGGTTTCCCATTGGTGGGAAATATAACTTCAAGATTAGGTAGGGCATTAGTCTAGATTAACATACAGCGATATTACTCCTATTCAAGTACTTAACAGGCCAACCTGAACTGTAAAACATCCCCTAAGTGGAGGTAAGGCATCAGTTAGGAGTGAACTGAACACTCATGTAATGGGCAATTTGACATCAAATAAAGTGTGGTAGGCATTACCATTACTTTTGAAATGTTATTCTGAGGGAGCACACAGGGGAATTAGCTCAAATGGTAGAGCGCTCGCTTAGCATGCGAGAGGTAGCGGGATCGATGCCCGCATTCTCCATTCTAAAATGTACATACATTTTATTTTTAACTTGTCATTGCCAAGCTTGTTGCATAGTAAGAACAGATAAATCACAGATGGCTTTCATATATGGTCACATCATAACAACTAAAGCTGTTTTATCAAAAGGGTTTAGGTATTCGTTAGCTTGTGAGAGCAATTTGAGTTCTTATGCAATCTCACAATGACATTTCCACAACTTCCATTTCAATTTTGTCTCATTTTACTTGACACTCTGTCCACTGAGGGATCTATAAATGATAAGTTCCTTGAAAAACAAGAGTTGAGGAATATCCAGGAACTGGTTTTCTTAATGAAAAACGATCAGTTTGCATACTACTTTAAAGAGGGAGCCCGGCTAGCTCAGTCGGTAGAGCATGAGACTCTTGATCTCAGGGTCGTGGGTTCGAGCATGAGACTCTTAATCTCAGGGTCGTGGGTTCGAGCCCCACGTTGGGCGAAAACGAGTAATTTTTGCAGGATTATTGCATTGGATCTCATAATATGGCAATTAATCTTGCATTAGACATGCAATAACTCCCAAAAATTGTATATCTTTGGTTTCCCATTGGTGGGAAATGTAACTTCAAGATTAGGTAGGGCATTAGTCTAGATTAACATACAGCGATATTACTCCTATTCAAGTACTAAACAGGCCAACCTGAACTGTAAAACATCCCCTAAGTGGAGGTAAGGCATCAGTTAGGAGTGAACTGAACACTCATGTAATGGGCAATTTGACATCAAATAAAGTGTGGTAGGCATTACCATTACTTTTGAAATGTTATTCTGAGGGAGCACACAGGGGAATTAGCTCAAATGGTAGAGCGCTCGCTTAGCATGCGATAGGTAGCGGGATCGATGCCCGCATTCTCCATTCTAAAATGTACATACATTTTATTTTTAACTTGTCATTGCCAAGCTTGTTGCATAGTAAGAACAGATAAATCACAGATGGCTTTCATATATGGTCACATCATAACAACTAAAGGTGTTTTATCAAAAGGGTTTAGGTATTCGTTAGCTTGTGAGAGCAATTTGAGTTCTTATGCAATCTCACAATGACATTTCCACAACTTCCATTTCAATTTTGTCTCATTTTACTTGACACTCTGTCCACTGAGGGATCTATAAATGATAAGTTCCTTGAAAAACAAGAGTTGAGGAATATCCAGGAACTGGTTTTCTTAATGAAAAACGATCAGTTTGCATACTACTTTAAAGAGGGAGCCCGGCCAGCTCAGTCGGTAGAGCATGAGACTCTTGATCTCAGGGTCGTGGGTTCGAGCATGAGACTCTTAATCTCAGGGTCGTGGGTTCGAGCCCCACGTTGGGCGAAAACGAGTAATTTTTGCAGGATTATTGCATTGGATCTCATAATATGGCAATTAATCTTGCATTAGACATGCAATAACTCCCAAAAATTGTATATCTTTGGTTTCCCATTGGTGGGAAATGTAACTTCAAGATTAGGTAGGGCATTAGTCTAGATTAACATACAGCGATATTACTCCTATTCAAGTACTAAACAGGCCAACCTGAACTGTAAAACATCCCCTAAGTGGAGGTAAGGCATCAGTTAGGAGTGAACTGAACACTCATGTAATGGGCAATTTGACGTCAAATAAAGTGTCGTAGGCATTAACATTACTTTTGAAATGTTATTGTGAGGGAGCACACAGGGGAATTAGCTCAGATGGTAGAGCGCTCGCTTAGCATGCGAGAGGTAGCGGGATCGATGCCCGCATTCTCCATTCTAAAATGTACATACATTTTATTTTTAACTTGTCATTGCCAAGCTTGTTGCATAGTAAGAACAGATAAATCACAGATGGCTTTCATATATGGTCACATCATAACAACTAAAGGGGTTTTATCAAAAGGGTTTAGGTATTCGTTAGCTTGTGAGAGCAATTTGAGTTCTTATGCAATCTCACAATGACATTTCCACAACTTCCATTTCAATTTTGTCTCATTTTACTTGACACTCTGTCCACTGAGGGATCTATAAATGATAAGTTCCTTGAAAAACAAGAGTTGAGGAATATCCAGGAACTGGTTTTCTTAATGAAAAATGATCAGTTTGCATTCTACTTTAAAGAGGGAGCCCGGCTAGCTCAGTCGGTAGAGCATGAGACTCTTAATCTCAGGGTCGTGGGTTCGAGCCCCACGTTGGGCGAAAACGAGTATTTTTTGCAGGATTATTGTGTTGGATCTCATAATATGGCAATTAATCTTGCATTAGACATGCAATAACTCCCAAAAATTGTATATCTTTGGTTTCCCATTGGTGGGAAATGTAACTTCAAGATTAGGTAGGGCATTAGTCTAGATTAACATACAGCGATATTACTCCTATTCAAGTACTTAACAGGCCAACCTGAACTGTAAAACATCCCCTAAGTGGAGGTAAGGCATCAGTTAGGAGTGAACTGAACACTCATGTAATGGGCAATTTGACATCAAATAAAGTGTGGTAGGCATTACCATTACTTTTGAAATGTTATTCTGAGGGAGCACACAGGGGAATTAGCTCAAATGGTAGAGCGCTCGCTTAGCATGCGAGAGGTAGCGGGATCGATGCCCGCATTCTCCATTCTAAAATGTACATACATTTTATTTTTAACTTGTCATTGCCAAGCTTGTTGCATAGTAAGAACAGATAAATCACAGATGGCTTTCATATATGGTCACATCATAACAACTAAAGCTGTTTTATCAAAAGGGTTTAGGTATTCGTTAGCTTGTGAGAGCAATTTGAGTTCTTATGCAATCTCACAATGACATTTCCACAACTTCCATTTCAATTTTGTCTCATTTTACTTGACACTCTGTCCACTGAGGGATCTATAAATGATAAGTTCCTTGAAAAACAAGAGTTGAGGAATATCCAGGAACTGGTTTTCTTAATGAAAAACGATCAGTTTGCATACTACTTTAAAGAGGGAGCCCGGCTAGCTCAGTCGGTAGAGCATGAGACTCTTGATCTCAGGGTCGTGGGTTCGAGCATGAGACTCTTAATCTCAGGGTCGTGGGTTCGAGCCCCACGTTTGGCGAAAACGAGTAATTTTTGCAGGATTATTGCATTGGATCTCATAATATGGCAATTAATCTTGCATTAGACATGCAATAACTCCCAAAAATTGTATATCTTTGGTTTCCCATTGGTGGGAAATGTAACTTCAAGATTAGGTAGGGCATTAGTCTAGATTAACATACAGCGATATTACTCCTATTCAAGTACTTAACAGGCCAACCTGAACTGTAAAACATCCCCTAAGTGGAGGTAAGGCATCAGTTAGGAGTGAACTGAACACTCATGTAATGGGCAATTTGACATCAAATAAAGTGTGGTAGGCATTACCATTACTTTTGAAATGTTATTCTGAGGGAGCACACAGGGGAATTAGCTCAAATGGTAGAGCGCTCGCTTAGCATGCGAGAGGTAGTGGGATCGATGCCCGCATTCTCCATTCTAAAATGTACATACATTTTATTTTTAACTTGTCATTGCCAAGCTTGTTGCATAGTAAGAACAGATAAATCACAGATGGCTTTCATATATGGTCACATCATAACAACTAAAGGGGTTTTATCAAAAGGGTTTAGGTATTCGTTAGCTTGTGAGAGCAATTTGAGTTCTTATGCAATCTCACAATGACATTTCCACAACTTCCATTTCAATTTTGTCTCATTTTACTTGACACTCTGTCCACTGAGGGATCTATAAATGATAAGTTCCTTGAAAAACAAGAGTTGAGGAATATCCAGGAACTGGTTTTCTTAATGAAAAACGATCAGTTTGCATTCTACTTTAAAGAGGGAGCCCGGCTAGCTCAGTCGGTAGAGCATGAGACTCTTAATCTCAGGGTCGTGGGTTCGAGCCCCACGTTGGGCGAAAACGAGTAATTTTTGCAGGATTATTGCATTGGATCTCATAATATGGCAATTAATCTTGCATTAGACATGCAATAACTCCCAAAAATTGTATATCTTTGGTTTCCCATTGGTGGGAAATGTAACTTCAAGATTAGGTAGGGCATTAGTCTAGATTAACATACAGCGATATTACTCCTATTCAAGTACTTAACAGGCCAACCTGAACTGTAAAACATCCCCTAAGTGGAGGTAAGGCATCAGTTAGGAGTGAACTGAACACTCATGTAATGGGCAATTTGACATCAAATAAAGTGTGGTAGGCATTACCATTACTTTTGAAATGTTATTCTGAGGGAGCACACAGGGGAATTAGCTCAAATGGTAGAGCGCTCGCTTAGCATGCGAGAGGTAGCGGGATCGATGCCCGCATTCTCCATTCTAAAATGTACATACATTTTATTTTTAACTTGTCATTGCCAAGCTTGTTGCATAGTAAGAACAGATAAATCACAGATGGCTTTCATATATGGTCACATCATAACAACTAAAGCTGTTTTATCAAAAGGGTTTAGGTATTCGTTAGCTTGTGAGAGCAATTTGAGTTCTTATGCAATCTCACAATGACATTTCCACAACTTCCATTTCAATTTTGTCTCATTTTACTTGACACTCTGTCCACTGAGGGATCTATAAATGATAAGTTCCTTGAAAAACAAGAGTTGAGGAATATCCAGGAACTGGTTTTCTTAATGAAAAACGATCAGTTTGCATACTACTTTAAAGAGGGAGCCCGGCTAGCTCAGTCGGTAGAGCATGAGACTCTTGATCTCAGGGTCGTGGGTTCGAGCATGAGACTCTTAATCTCAGGGTCGTGGGTTCGAGCCCCACGTTGGGCGAAAACGAGTAATTTTTGCAGGATTATTGCATTGGATCTCATAATATGGCAATTAATCTTGCATTAGACATGCAATAACTCCCAAAAATTGTATATCTTTGGTTTCCCATTGGTGGGAAATGTAACTTCAAGATTAGGTAGGGCATTAGTCTAGATTAACATACAGCGATATTACTCCTATTCAAGTACTTAACAGGCCAACCTGAACTGTAAAACATCCCCTAAGTGGAGGTAAGGCATCAGTTAGGAGTGAACTGAACACTCATGTAATGGGCAATTTGACATCAAATAAAGTGTGGTAGGCATTACCATTACTTTTGAAATGTTATTCTGAGGTAGCACACAGGGGAATTAGCTCAAATGGTAGAGCGCTCGCTTAGCATGCGAGAGGTAGTGGGATCGATGCCCGCATTCTCCATTCTAAAATGTACATACATTTTATTTTTAACTTGTCATTGCCAAGATTGTTGCATAGTAAGAACAGATAAATCACAGATGGCTTTCATATATGGTCACATCATAACAACTAAAGCTGTTTTATCAAAAGGGTTTAGGTATTCGTTAGCTTGTGAGAGCAATTTGAGTTCTTATGCAATCTCACAATGACATTTCCACAACTTCCATTTCAATTTTGTCTCATTTTACTTGACACTCTGTCCACTGAGGGATCTATAAATGATAAGTTCCTTGAAAAACAAGAGTTGAGGAATATCCAGGAACTGGTTTTCTTAATGAAAAACGATCAGTTTGCATACTACTTTAAAGAGGGAGCCCGGCTAGCTCAGTCGGTAGAGCATGAGACTCTTGATCTCAGGGTCATGGGTTCGAGCATGAGACTCTTAATCTCAGGGTCGTGGGTTCGAGCCCCACGTTGGGCGAAAACGAGTAATTTTTGCAGGATTCTTGCATTGGATCTCATAATATGGCAATTAATCTTGCATTAGACATGCAATAACTCCCAAAAATTGTATATCTTTGGTTTCCCATTGGTGGGAAATATAACTTCAAGATTAGGTAGGGCATTAGTCTAGATTAACATACAGCGATATTACTCCTATTCAAGTACTTAACAGGCCAACCTGAACTGTAAAACATCCCCTAAGTGGAGGTAAGGCATCAGTTAGGAGTGAACTGAACACTCATGTAATGGGCAATTTGACATCAAATAAAGTGTGGTAGGCATTACCATTACTTTTGAAATGTTATTCTGAGGGAGCACACAGGGGAATTAGCTCAAATGGTAGAGCGCTCGCTTAGCATGCGAGAGGTAGCGGGATCGATGCCCGCATTCTCCATTCTTAAATGTACATACATTTTATTTTTAACTTGTCATTGCCAAGCTTGTTGCATAGTAAGAACAGATAAATCACAGATGGCTTTCATGTATGGTCACATCATAACAACTAAAGCTGTTTTATCAAAAGGGTTTAGGTATTCGTTAGCTTGTGAGAGCAATTTGAGTTCTTATGCAATCTCACAATGACATTTCCACAACTTCCATTTCAATTTTGTCTCATTTTACTTGACACTCTGTCCACTGAGGGATCTATAAATGATAAGTTCCTTGAAAAACAAGAGTTGAGGAATATCCAGGAACTGGTTTTCTTAATGAAAAACGATCAGTTTGCATACTACTTTAAAGAGGGAGCCCGGCTAGCTCAGTCAGTAGAGCATGAGACTCTTGATCTCAGGGTCGTGGGTTCGAGCATGAGACTCTTAATCTCAGGGTCGTGGGTTCGAGCCCCACGTTGGGCGAAAACGAGTAATTTTTGCAGGATTATTGCATTGGATCTCATAATATGGCAATTAATCTTGCATTAGACATGCAATAACTCCCAAAAATTGTTATCTTTGGTTTCCCATTGGTGGGAAATGTAACTTCAAGATTAGGTAGGGCATTAGTCTAGATTAACATACAGCGATATTACTCCTATTCAAGTACTTAACAGGCCAACCTGAACTGTAAAACATCCCCTAAGTGGAGGTAAGGCATCAGTTAGGAGTGAACTGAACACTCATGTAATGGGCAATTTGACATCAAATAAAGTGTGGTAGGCATTACCATTACTTTTGAAATGTTATTCTGAGGTAGCACACAGGGGAATTAGCTCAAATGGTAGAGCGCTCGCTTAGCATGCGAGAGGTAGCGGGATCGATGCCCGCATTCTCCATTCTAAAATGTACATACATTTTATTTTTAACTTGTCATTGCCAAGATTGTTGCATAGTAAGAACAGATAAATCACAGATGGCTTTCATATATGGTCACATCATAACAACTAAAGCTGTTTTATCAAAAGGGTTTAGGTATTCGTTAGCTTGTGAGAGCAATTTGAGTTCTTATGCAATCTCACAATGACATTTCCACAACTTCCATTTCAATTTTGTCTCATTTTACTTGACACTCTGTCCACTGAGGGATCTATAAATGATAAGTTCCTTGAAAAACAAGAGTTGAGGAATATCCAGGAACTGGTTTTCTTAATGAAAAACGATCAGTTTGCATACTACTTTAAAGAGGGAGCCCGGCTAGCTCAGTCGGTAGAGCATGAGACTCTTGATCTCAGGGTCATGGGTTTGAGCATGAGACTCTTAATCTCAGGGTCGTGGGTTCGAGCCCCACGTTGGGCGAAAACGAGTAATTTTTGCAGGATTATTGCATTGGATCTCATAATATGGCAATTAATCTTGCATTAGACATGCAATAACTCCCAAAAATTGTATATCTTTGGTTTCCCATTGGTGGGAAATATAACTTCAAGATTAGGTAGGGCATTAGTCTAGATTAACATACAGCGATATTACTCCTATTCAAGTACTTAACAGGCCAACCTGAACTGTAAAACATCCCCTAAGTGGAGGTAAGGCATCAGTTAGGAGTGAACTGAACACTCATGTAATGGGCAATTTGACATCAAATAAAGTGTGGTAGGCATTACCATTACTTTTGAAATGTTATTCTGAGGGAGCACACAGGGGAATTAGCTCAAATGGTAGAGCGCTCGCTTAGCATGCGAGAGGTAGCGGGATCGATGCCCGCATTCTCCATTCTAAAATGTACATACATTTTATTTTTAACTTGTCATTGCCAAGCTTGTTGCATAGTAAGAACAGATAAATCACAGATGGCTTTCATATATGGTCACATCATAACAACTAAAGCTGTTTTATCAAAAGGGTTTAGGTATTCGTTAGCTTGTGAGAGCAATTTGAGTTCTTATGCAATCTCACAATGACATTTCCACAACTTCCATTTCAATTCTGTCTCATTTTACTTGACACTCTGTCCACTGAGGGATCTATAAATGATAAGTTCCTTGAAAAACAAGAGTTGAGGAATATCCAGGAACTGGTTTTCTTAATGAAAAACGATCAGTTTGCATACTACTTTAAAGAGGGAGCCCGGCTAGCTCAGTCGGTAGAGCATGAGACTCTTGATCTCAGGGTCGTGGGTTCGAGCATGAGACTCTTAATCTCAGGGTCGTGGGTTCGAGCCCCACGTTGGGCGAAAACGAGTAATTTTTGCAGGATTATTGCATTGGATCTCATAATATGGCAATTAATCTTGCATTAGACATGCAATAACTCCCAAAAATTGTATATCTTTGGTTTCCCATTGGTGGGAAATGTAACTTCAAGATTAGGTAGGGCATTAGTCTAGATTAACATACAGCGATATTACTCCTATTCAAGTACTAAACAGGCCAACCTGAACTGTAAAACATCCCCTAAGTGGAGGTAAGGCATCAGTTAGGAGTGAACTGAACACTCATGTAATGGGCAATTTGACATCAAATAAAGTGTGGTAGGCATTACCATTACTTTTGAAATGTTATTCTGAGGGAGCACACAGGGGAATTAGCTCAAATGGTAGAGCGCTCGCTTAGCATGCGATAGGTAGCGGGATCGATGCCCGCATTCTCCATTCTAAAATGTACATACATTTTATTTTTAACTTGTCATTGCCAAGCTTGTTGCATAGTAAGAACAGATAAATCACAGATGGCTTTCATATATGGTCACATCATAACAACTAAAGGTGTTTTATCAAAAGGGTTTAGGTATTCGTTAGCTTGTGAGAGCAATTTGAGTTCTTATGCAATCTCACAATGACATTTCCACAACTTCCATTTCAATTTTGTCTCATTTTACTTGACACTCTGTCCACTGAGGGATCTATAAATGATAAGTTCCTTGAAAAACAAGAGTTGAGGAATATCCAGGAACTGGTTTTCTTAATGAAAAACGATCAGTTTGCATACTACTTTAAAGAGGGAGCCCGGCCAGCTCAGTCGGTAGAGCATGAGACTCTTGATCTCAGGGTCGTGGGTTCGAGCATGAGACTCTTAATCTCAGGGTCGTGGGTTCGAGCCCCACGTTGGGCGAAAACGAGTATTTTTTGCAGGATTATTGTGTTGGATCTCATAATATGGCAATTAATCTTGCATTAGACATGCAATAACTCCCAAAAATTGTATATCTTTGGTTTCCCATTGGTGGGAAATGTAACTTCAAGATTAGGTAGGGCATTAGTCTAGATTAACATACAGCGATATTACTCCTATTCAAGTACTTAACAGGCCAACCTGAACTGTAAAACATCCCCTAAGTGGAGGTAAGGCATCAGTTAGGAGTGAACTGAACACTCATGTAATGGGCAATTTGACATCAAATAAAGTGTGGTAGGCATTACCATTACTTTTGAAATGTTATTCTGAGGGAGCACACAGGGGAATTAGCTCAAATGGTAGAGCGCTCGCTTAGCATGCGAGAGGTAGCGGGATCGATGCCCGCATTCTCCATTCTAAAATGTACATACATTTTATTTTTAACTTGTCATTGCCAAGCTTGTTGCATAGTAAGAACAGATAAATCACAGATGGCTTTCATATATGGTCACATCATAACAACTAAAGCTGTTTTATCAAAAGGGTTTAGGTATTCGTTAGCTTGTGAGAGCAATTTGAGTTCTTATGCAATCTCACAATGACATTT
This sequence comes from Lissotriton helveticus, assembly GCF_964261635.1. Taxonomy (NCBI): domain Eukaryota; kingdom Metazoa; phylum Chordata; class Amphibia; order Caudata; family Salamandridae; genus Lissotriton; species Lissotriton helveticus. The sequence goes on along the minus strand of NC_136058.1, from coordinate 336,707,250 downwards.
CCACAACTTCCATTTCAATTTTGTCTCATTTTACTTGACACTCTGTCCACTGAGGGATCTATAAATGATAAGTTCCTTGAAAAACAAGAGTTGAGGAATATCCAGGAACTGGTTTTCTTAATGAAAAACGATCAGTTTGCATACTACTTTAAAGAGGGAGCCCGGCTAGCTCAGTCGGTAGAGCATGAGACTCTTGATCTCAGGGTCGTGGGTTCGAGCATGAGACTCTTAATCTCAGGGTCGTGGGTTCGAGCCCCACGTTGGGCGAAAACGAGTAATTTTTGCAGGATTATTGCATTGGATCTCATAATATGGCAATTAATCTTGCATTAGACATGCAATAACTCCCAAAAATTGTATATCTTTGGTTTCCCATTGGTGGGAAATGTAACTTCAAGATTAGGTAGGGCATTAGTCTAGATTAACATACAGCGATATTACTCCTATTCAAGTACTTAACAGGCCAACCTGAACTGTAAAACATCCCCTAAGTGGAGGTAAGGCATCAGTTAGGAGTGAACTGAACACTCATGTAATGGGCAATTTGACATCAAATAAAGTGTGGTAGGCATTACCATTACTTTTGAAATGTTATTCTGAGGGAGCACACAGGGGAATTAGCTCAAATGGTAGAGCGCTCGCTTAGCATGCGAGAGGTAGCGGGATCGATGCCCGCATTCTCCATTCTAAAATGTACATACATTTTATTTTTAACTTGTCATTGCCAAGCTTGTTGCATAGTAAGAACAGATAAATCACAGATGGCTTTCATATATGGTCACATCATAACAACTAAAGGTGTTTTATCAAAAGGGTTTAGGTATTCGTTAGCTTGTGAGAGCAATTTGAGTTCTTATGCAATCTCACAATGACATTTCCACAACTTCCATTTCAATTTTGTCTCATTTTACTTGACACTCTGTCCACTGAGGGATCTATAAATGATAAGTTCCTTGAAAAACAAGAGTTGAGGAATATCCAGGAACTGGTTTTCTTAATGAAAAACGATCAGTTTGCATACTACTTTAAAGAGGGAGCCCGGCTAGCTCAGTCGGTAGAGCATGAGACTCTTGATCTCAGGGTCGTGGGTTCGAGCATGAGACTCTTAATCTCAGGGTCGTGGGTTCGAGCCCCACGTTGGGCAAAAACGAGTAATTTTTGCAGGATTATTGCATTGGATCTCATAATATGGCAATTAATCTTGCATTAGACATGCAATAACTCCCAAAAATTGTATATCTTTGGTTTCCCATTGGTGGGAAATGTAACTTCAAGATTAGGTAGGGCATTAGTCTAGATTAACATACAGCGATATTACTCCTATTCAAGTACTAAACAGGCCAACCTGAACTGTAAAACATCCCCTAAGTGGAGGTAAGGCATCAGTTATGAGTGAACTGAACACTCATGTAATGGGCAATTTGACATCAAATAAAGTGTGGTAGGCATTACCATTACTTTTGAAATGTTATTCTGAGGGAGCACACAGGGGAATTAGCTCAAGTGGTAGAGCGCTCGCTTAGCATGCGAGAGGTAGCGGGATCGATGCCCGCATTCTCCATTCTAAAATGTACATACATTTTATTTTTAACTTGTCATTGCCAAGCTTGTTGCATAGTAAGAACAGATAAATCACAGATGGCTTTCATATATGGTCACATCATAACAACTAAAGGTGTTTTATCAAAAGGGTTTAGGTATTCGTTAGCTTGTGAGAGCAATTTGAGTTCTTATGCAATCTCACAATGACATTTCCACAACTTCCATTTCAATTTTGTCTCATTTTACTTGACACTCTGTCCACTGAGGGATCTATAAATGATAAGTTCCTTGAAAAACAAGAGTTGAGGAATATCCAGGAACTGGTTTTCTTAATGAAAAACGATCAGTTTGCATACTACTTTAAAGAGGGAGCCCGGCTAGCTCAGTCGGTAGAGCATGAGACTCTTGATCTCAGGGTCGTGGGTTCGAGCATGAGACTCTTAATCTCAGGGTCGTGGGTTCGAGCCCCACGTTGGGCGAAAACGAGTAATTTTTGCAGGATTATTGCATTGGATCTCATAATATGGCAATTAATCTTGCATTAGACATGCAATAACTCCCAAAAATTGTATATCTTTGGTTTCCCATTGGTGGGAAATGTAACTTCAAGATTAGGTAGGGCATTAGTCTAGATTAACATACAGCGATATTACTCCTATTCAAGTACTAAACAGGCCAACCTGAACTGTAAAACATCCCCTAAGTGGAGGTAAGGCATCAGTTAGGAGTGAACTGAACACTCATGTAATGGGCAATTTGACATCAAATAAAGTGTGGTAGGCATTACCATTACTTTTGAAATGTTATTCTGAGGGAGCACACAGGGGAATTAGCTCAAATGGTAGAGCGCTCGCTTAGCATGCGAGAGGTAGCGGGATCGATGCCCGCATTCTCCATTCTAAAATGTACATACATTTTATTTTTAACTTGTCATTGCCAAGCTTGTTGCATAGTAAGAACAGATAAATCACAGATGGCTTTCATATATGGTCACATCATAACAACTAAAGGTGTTTTATCAAAAGGGTTTAGGTATTCGTTAGCTTGTGAGAGCAATTTGAGTTCTTATGCAATCTCACAATGACATTTCCACAACTTCCATTTCAATTTTGTCTCATTTTACTTGACACTCTGTCCACTGAGGGATCTATAAATGATAAGTTCCTTGAAAAACAAGAGTTGAGGAATATCCAGGAACTGGTTTTCTTAATGAAAAACGATCAGTTTGCATACTACTTTAAAGAGGGAGCCCGGCCAGCTCAGTCGGTAGAGCATGAGACTCTTGATCTCAGGGTCGTGGGTTCGAGCATGAGACTCTTAATCTCAGGGTCGTGGGTTCGAGCCCCACGTTGGGCGAAAACGAGTAATTTTTGCAGGATTATTGCATTGGATCTCATAATATGGCAATTAATCTTGCATTAGACATGCAATAACTCCCAAAAATTGTATATCTTTGGTTTCCCATTGGTGGGAAATGTAACTTCAAGATTAGGTAGGGCATTAGTCTAGATTAACATACAGCGATATTACTCCTATTCAAGTACTAAACAGGCCAACCTGAACTGTAAAACATCCCCTAAGTGGAGGTAAGGCATCAGTTAGGAGTGAACTGAACACTCATGTAATGGGCAATTTGATATCAAATAAAGTGTGGTAGGCATTACCATTACTTTTGAAATGTTATTCTGAGGGAGCACACAGGGGAATTAGCTCAAATGGTAGAGCGCTCGCTTAGCATGCGAGAGGTAGCGGGATCGATGCCCGCATTCTCCATTCTAAAATGTACATACATTTTATTTTTAACTTGTCATTGCCAAGCTTGTTGCATAGTAAGAACAGATAAATCACAGATGGCTTTCATATATGGTCACATCATAACAACTAAAGGTGTTTTATCAAAAGGGTTTAGGTATTCGTTAGCTTGTGAGAGCAATTTGAGTTCTTATGCAATCTCACAATGACATTTCCACAACTTCCATTTCAATTTTGTCTCATTTTACTTGACACTCTGTCCACTGAGGGATCTATAAATGATAAGTTCCTTGAAAAACAAGAGTTGAGGAATATCCAGGAACTGGTTTTCTTAATGAAAAACGATCAGTTTGCATACTACTTTAAAGAGGGAGCCCGGCTAGCTCAGTCGGTAGAGCATGAGACTCTTGATCTCAGGGTCGTGGGTTCGAGCATGAGACTCTTAATCTCAGGGTCGTGGGTTCGAGCCCCACGTTGGGCGAAAACGAGTAATTTTTGCAGGATTATTGCATTGGATCTCATAATATGGCAATTAATCTTGCATTAGACATGCAATAACTCCCAAAAATTGTATATCTTTGGTTTCCCATTGGTGGGAAATGTAACTTCAAGATTAGGTAGGGCATTAGTCTAGATTAACATACAGCGATATTACTCCTATTCAAGTACTAAACAGGCCAACCTGAACTGTAAAACATCCCCTAAGTGGAGGTAAGGCATCAGTTAGGAGTGAACTGAACACTCATGTAATGGGCAATTTGACATCAAATAAAGTGTGGTAGGCATTACCATTACTTTTGAAATGTTATTCTGAGGGAGCACACAGGGGAATTAGCTCAAATGGTAGAGCGCTCGCTTAGCATGCGAGAGGTAGCGGGATCGATGCCCGCATTCTCCATTCTAAAATGTACATACATTTTATTTTTAACTTGTCATTGCCAAGCTTGTTGCATAGTAAGAACAGATAAATCACAGATGGCTTTCATATATGGTCACATCATAACAACTAAAGGTGTTTTATCAAAAGGGTTTAGGTATTCGTTAGCTTGTGAGAGCAATTTGAGTTCTTATGCAATCTCACAATGACATTTCCACAACTTCCATTTCAATTTTGTCTCATTTTACTTGACACTCTGTCCACTGAGGGATCTATAAATGATAAGTTCCTTGAAAAACAAGAGTTGAGGAATATCCAGGAACTGGTTTTCTTAATGAAAAACGATCAGTTTGCATACTACTTTAAAGAGGGAGCCCGGCCAGCTCAGTCGGTAGAGCATGAGACTCTTGATCTCAGGGTCGTGGGTTCGAGCATGAGACTCTTAATCTCAGGGTCGTGGGTTCGAGCCCCACGTTGGGCGAAAACGAGTAATTTTTGCAGGATTATTGCATTGGATCTCATAATATGGCAATTAATCTTGCATTAGACATGCAATAACTCCCAAAAATTGTATATCTTTGGTTTCCCATTGGTGGGAAATGTAACTTCAAGATTAGGTAGGGCATTAGTCTAGATTAACATACAGCGATATTACTCCTATTCAAGTACTAAACAGGCCAACCTGAACTGTAAAACATCCCCTAAGTGGAGGTAAGGCATCAGTTAGGAGTGAACTGAACACTCATGTAATGGGCAATTTGACATCAAATAAAGTGTGGTAGGCATTACCATTACTTTTGAAATGTTATTCTGAGGGAGCACACAGGGGAATTAGCTCAAGTGGTAGAGCGCTCGCTTAGCATGCGAGAGGTAGCGGGATCGATTCCCGCATTCTCCATTCTAAAATGTACATACATTTTATTTTTAACTTGTCATTGCCAAGCTTGTTGCATAGTAAGAACAGATAAATCACAGATGGCTTTCATATATGGTCACATCATAACAACTAAAGGTGTTTTATCAAAAGGGTTTAGGTATTCGTTAGCTTGTGAGAGCAATTTGAGTTCTTATGCAATCTCACAATGACATTTCCACAACTTCCATTTCAATTTTGTCTCATTTTACTTGACACTCTGTCCACTGAGGGATCTATAAATGATAAGTTCCTTGAAAAACAAGAGTTGAGGAATATCCAGGAACTGGTTTTCTTAATGAAAAACGATCAGTTTGCATACTACTTTAAAGAGGGAGCCCGGCCAGCTCAGTCGGTAGAGCATGAGACTCTTGATCTCAGGGTCGTGGGTTCGAGCATGAGACTCTTAATCTCAGGGTCGTGGGTTCGAGCCCCACGTTGGGCGAAAACGAGTAATTTTTGCAGGATTATTGCATTGGATCTCATAATATGGCAATTAATCTTGCATTAGACATGCAATAACTCCCAAAAATTGTATATCTTTGGTTTCCCATTGGTGGGAAATGTAACTTCAAGATTAGGTAGGGCATTAGTCTAGATTAACATACAGCGATATTACTCCTATTCAAGTACTAAACAGGCCAACCTGAACTGTAAAACATCCCCTAAGTGGAGGTAAGGCATCAGTTAGGAGTGAACTGAACACTCATGTAATGGGCAATTTGATATCAAATAAAGTGTGGTAGGCATTACCATTACTTTTGAAATGTTATTCTGAGGGAGCACACAGGGGAATTAGCTCAAATGGTAGAGCGCTCGCTTAGCATGCGAGAGGTAGCGGGATCGATGCCCGCATTCTCCATTCTAAAATGTACATACATTTTATTTTTAACTTGTCATTGCCAAGCTTGTTGCATAGTAAGAACAGATAAATCACAGATGGCTTTCATATATGGTCACATCATAACAACTAAAGGGGTTTTATCAAAAGGGTTTAGGTATTCGTTAGCTTGTGAGAGCAATTTGAGTTCTTATGCAATCTCACAATGACATTTCCACAACTTCCATTTCAATTTTGTCTCATTTTACTTGACACTCTGTCCACTGAGGGATCTATAAATGATAAGTTCCTTGAAAAACAAGAGTTGAGGAATATCCAGGAACTGATTTTCTTAATGAAAAACGATCAGTTTGCATACTACTTTAAAGAGGGAGCCCGGCTAGCTCAGTCTGTAGAGCATGAGACTCTTAATCTCAGGGTCGTGGGTTCGAGCCCCACGTTGGGCGAAAACGAGTCATTTTTGCAGGATTATTGCATTGGATCTCATAATATGACAATTAATCTTGCATTAGACATGCAATAACTCCCAAAAATTGTATATCTTTGGTTTCCCATTGGTGGGAAATGTAACTTCAAGATTAGGTAGGGCATTAGTCTAGATTAACATACAGCGATATTACTCCTATTCAAGTACTAAACAGGCCAACCTGAACTGTAAAACATCCCCTAAGTGGAGGTAAGGCATCAGTTAGGAGTGAACTGAACACTCATGTAATGGGCAATTTGACATCAAATAAAGTGTGGTAGGCATTACCATTACTTTTGAAATGTTATTCTGAGGGAGCACACAGGGGAATTAGCTCAAGTGGTAGAGCGCTCGCTTAGCATGCGAGAGGTAGCGGGATCGATTCCCGCATTCTCCATTCTAAAATGTACATACATTTTATTTTTAACTTGTCATTGCCAAGCTTGTTGCATAGTAAGAACAGATAAATCACAGATGGCTTTCATATATGGTCACATCATAACAACTAAAGGTGTTTTATCAAAAGGGTTTAGGTATTCGTTAGCTTGTGAGAGCAATTTGAGTTCTTATGCAATCTCACAATGACATTTCCACAACTTCCATTTCAATTTTGTCTCATTTTACTTGACACTCTGTCCACTGAGGGATCTATAAATGATAAGTTCCTTGAAAAACAAGAGTTGAGGAATATCCAGGAACTGGTTTTCTTAATGAAAAACGATCAGTTTGCATACTACTTTAAAGAGGGAGCCCGGCTAGCTCAGTCGGTAGAGCATGAGACTCTTGATCTCAGGGTCGTGGGTTCGAGCATGAGACTCTTAATCTCAGGGTCGTGGGTTCGAGCCCCACGTTGGGCGAAAACGAGTAATTTTTGCAGGATTATTGCATTGGATCTCATAATATGGCAATTAATCTTGCATTAGACATGCAATAACTCCCAAAAATTGTATATCTTTGGTTTCCCATTGGTGGGAAATGTAACTTCAAGATTAGGTAGGGCATTAGTCTAGATTAACATACAGCGATATTACTCCTATTCAAGTACTAAACAGGCCAACCTGAACTGTAAAACATCCCCTAAGTGGAGGTAAGGCATCAGTTAGGAGTGAACTGAACACTCATGTAATGGGCAATTTGACATCAAATAAAGTGTGGTAGGCATTACCATTACTTTTGAAATGTTATTCTGAGGGAGCACACAGGGGAATTAGCTCAAATGGTAGAGCGCTCGCTTAGCATGCGAGAGGTAGCGGGATCGATGCCCGCATTCTCCATTCTAAAATGTACATACATTTTATTTTTAACTTGTCATTGCCAAGCTTGTTGCATAGTAAGAACAGATAAATCACAGATGGCTTTCATATATGGTCACATCATAACAACTAAAGGTGTTTTATCAAAAGGGTTTAGGTATTCGTTAGCTTGTGAGAGCAATTTGAGTTCTTATGCAATCTCACAATGACATTTCCACAACTTCCATTTCAATTTTGTCTCATTTTACTTGACACTCTGTCCACTGAGGGATCTATAAATGATAAGTTCCTTGAAAAACAAGAGTTGAGGAATATCCAGGAACTGGTTTTCTTAATGAAAAACGATCAGTTTGCATACTACTTTAAAGAGGGAGCCCGGCCAGCTCAGTCGGTAGAGCATGAGACTCTTGATCTCAGGGTCGTGGGTTCGAGCATGAGACTCTTAATCTCAGGGTCGTGGGTTCGAGCCCCACGTTGGGCGAAAACGAGTAATTTTTGCAGGATTATTGCATTGGATCTCATAATATGGCAATTAATCTTGCATTAGACATGCAATAACTCCCAAAAATTGTATATCTTTGGTTTCCCATTGGTGGGAAATGTAACTTCAAGATTAGGTAGGGCATTAGTCTAGATTAACATACAGCGATATTACTCCTATTCAAGTACTAAACAGGCCAACCTGAACTGTAAAACATCCCCTAAGTGGAGGTAAGGCATCAGTTAGGAGTGAACTGAACACTCATGTAATGGGCAATTTGATATCAAATAAAGTGTGGTAGGCATTACCATTACTTTTGAAATGTTATTCTGAGGGAGCACACAGGGGAATTAGCTCAAATGGTAGAGCGCTCGCTTAGCATGCGAGAGGTAGCGGGATCGATGCCCGCATTCTCCATTCTAAAATGTACATACATTTTATTTTTAACTTGTCATTGCCAAGCTTGTTGCATAGTAAGAACAGATAAATCACAGATGGCTTTCATATATGGTCACATCATAACAACTAAAGGTGTTTTATCAAAAGGGTTTAGGTATTCGTTAGCTTGTGAGAGCAATTTGAGTTCTTATGCAATCTGACAATGACATTTCCACAACTTCCATTTCAATTTTGTCTCACTTTACTTGACACTCTGTCCACTGAGGGATCTATAAATGATAAGTTCCTTGAACAACAAGAGTTGAGGAATATCCAGGAACTGGTTTTCTTAATGAAAAACGATCAGTTTGCATACTACTTTAAAGAGGGAGCCCGGCCAGCTCAGTCGGTAGAGCATGAGACTCTTGATCTCAGGGTCGTGGGTTCGAGCATGAGACTCTTAATCTCAGGGTCGTGGGTTCGAGCCCCACGTTGGGCGAAAACGAGTAATTTTTGCAGGATTATTGCATTGGATCTCATAATATGGCAATTAATCTTGCATTAGACATGCAATAACTCCCAAAAATTGTATATCTTTGGTTTCCCATTGGTGGGAAATGTAACTTCAAGATTAGGTAGGGCATTAGTCTAGATTAACATACAGCGATATTACTCCTATTCAAGTACTAAACAGGCCAACCTGAACTGTAAAACATCCCCTAAGTGGAGGTAAGGCATCAGTTAGGAGTGAACTGAACACTCATGTAATGTGCAATTTGACGTCAAATAAAGTGTGGAAGGCATTAACATTACTTTTGAAATGTTATTCTGAGGGAGCACACAGGGGAATTAGCTCAAATGGTAGAGCGCTCGCTTAGCATGCGAGAGGTAGCGGGATCGATGCCCGCATTCTCCATTCTAAAATGTACATACATTTTATTTTTAACTTGTCATTGCCAAGCTTGTTGCATAGTAAGAACAGATAAATCACAGATGGCTTTCATATATGGTCACATCATAACAACTAAAGGGGTTTTATCAAAAGGGTTTAGGTATTCGTTAGCTTGTGAGAGCAATTTGAGTTCTTATGCAATCTCACAATGACATTTCCACAACTTCCATTTCAATTTTGTCTCATTTTACTTGACACTCTGTCCACTGAGGGATCTATAAATGATAAGTTCCTTGAAAAACAAGAGTTGAGGAATATCCAGGAACTGATTTTCTTAATGAAAAACGATCAGTTTGCATACTACTTTAAAGAGGGAGGCCGGCTAGCTCAGTCTGTAGAGCATGAGACTCTTAATCTCAGGGTCGTGGGTTCGAGCCCCACGTTGGGCGAAAACGAGTAATTTTTGCAGGATTATTGCATTGGATCTCATAATATGACAATTAATCTTGCATTAGACATGCAATAACTCCCAAAAATTGTATATCTTTGGTTTCCCATTGGTGGGAAATGTAACTTCAAGATTAGGTAGGGCATTAGTCTAGATTAACATACAGCGATATTACTCCTATTCAAGTACTAAACAGGCCAACCTGAACTGTAAAACATCCCCTAAGTGGAGGTAAGGCATCAGTTAGGAGTGAACTGAACACTCATGTAATGGGCAATTTGACGTCAAATAAAGTGTCGTAGGCATTAACATTACTTTTGAAATGTTATTCTGAGGGAGCACACAGGGGAATTAGCTCAAATGGTAGAGCGCTCGATTAGCATTCGAGAGGTAGCGGGATCGATGCCCGCATTCTCCATTCTAAAATGTACATACATTTTATTTTTAACTTGTCATTGCCAAGCTTGTTGCATAGTAAGAACAGATAAATCACAGATGGCTTTCATATATGGTCACATAACAACTAAAGTGGTTTTATCAAAAGGGTTTAGGTATTTGTTAGCTTGTGAGAGCAATTTGAGTTCTTATGCAATCTCACAATGACATTTCCACAACTTCCATTTCAATTTTGTCTCATTTTACTTGACACTCTGTCCACTGAGGGATCTATAAATGATAAGTTCCTTGAAAAACAAGTTGAGGAATATCCAGGAACTGGTTTTCTTAATGAAAAACGATCAGTTTGCATTCTACTTTAAAGAGGGAGCCCGGCTAGCTCAGTCGGTAGAGCATGAGACTCTTAATCTCAGGGTCGTGGGTTCGAGCCCCACGTTGGGCGAAAACGAGTATTTTTTGCAGGATTATTGTGTTGGATCTCATAATATGGCAATTAATCTTGCATTAGACAAGCAATAACTCCCAAAAATTGTTTATCTTTGGTTTCCCATTGGTGGGAAATGTAACTTCAAGATTAGGTAGGGCATTAGTCTAGATTAACATACAGCGATATTACTCCTATTCAAGTACTTAACAGGCCAACCTGAACTGTAAAGCATCCCCTAAGTGGAGGTAAGGCATCAGTTAGGAGTGAACTGAACACTCATGTAATGGGCAATTTGACATCAAATAAAGTGTGGTAGGCATTACCATTACTTTTGAAATGTTATTCTGAGGGAGCACACAGGGGAATTAGCTCAAATGGTAGAGCGCTCGCTTAGCATGCGAGAGGTAGCGGGATCCATTCTAAAATGTACATACATTTTATTTTTAACTTGTCATTGCCAAGCTTGTTGCATAGTAAGAACAGATAAATCACAGATGGCTTTCATATATGGTCACATCATAACAACTAAAGGTGTTTTATCAAAAGGGTTTAGGTATTTTTTAGCTTGTGAGAGCAATTTGAGTTCTTATGCAATCTCACAATGACATTTCCACAACTTCCATTTCAATTTTGTCTCATTTTACTTGACACTCTGTCCACTGAGGGATCTATAAATGATAAGTTCCTTGAAAAACAAGAGTTGAGGAATATCCAGGAACTGGTTTTCTTAATGAAAAATGATCAGTTTGCATACTACTTTAAAGAGGGAGCCCGGCTAGCTCAGTCGGTAGAGCATGAGACTCTTGATCTCAGGGTCGTGGGTTCGAGCATGAGACTCTTAATCTCAGGGTCGTGGGTTCGAGCCCCACGTTGGGCGAAAACGAGTAATTTTTGCAGGATTATTGCATTGGATCTCATAATATGGCAATTCATCTTGCATTAGACATGCAATAACTCCCAAAAATTGTATATCTTTGGTTTCCCATTGGTGGGAAATGTAACTTCAAGATTAGGTAGGGCATTAGTCTAGATTAACATACAGCGATATTACTCCTATTCAAGTACTAAACAGGCCAACCTGAACTGTAAAACATCCCCTAAGTGGAGGTAAGGCATCAGTTAGGAGTGAACTGAACACTCATGTAATGGGCAATTTGACATCAAATAAAGTGTGGTAGGCATTACCATTACTTTTGAAATGTTATTCTGAGGGAGCACACAGGGGAATTAGCTCAAATGGTAGAGCGCTTGCTTAGCATGCGAGAGGTAGCGGGATCGATGCCCCCATTCTACAATGTACATACATTTTATTTTTAACTTGTCATTGCCAAGCTTGTTGCATAGTAAGAACAGATAAATCACAGATGGCTTTCATATATGGTCACATCATAACAACTAAAGGTGTTTTATCAAAAGGGTTTAGGTATTCGTTAGCTTGTGAGAGCAATTTGAGTTCTTATGCAATCTCACAATGACATTTCCACAACTTCCATTTCAATTTTGTCTCATTTTACTTGACACTCTGTCCACTGAGGGATCTATAAATGATAAGTTCCTTGAAAAACAAGAGTTGAGGAATATCCAGGAACTGGTTTTCTTAATGAAAAACGATCAGTTTGCATACTACTTTAAAGAGGGATCCCGGCTAGCTCAGTCGGTAGAGCATGAGACTCTTGATCTCAGGGTCGTGGGTTCGAGCATAAGACTCTTAATCTCAGGGTCGTGGGTTCGAGCCCCACGTTGGGCGAAAACGAGTAATTTTTGCAGGATTATTGCATTGGATCTCATAATATGGCAATTAATCTTGCATTAGACATGCAATAACTCCCAAAAATTGTATATCTTTGGTTTCCCATTGGTGGGAAATGTAACTTCAAGATTAGGTAGGGCATTAGTCTAGATTAACATACAGCGATATTACTCCTATTCAAGTACTAAACAGGCCAACCTGAACTGTAAAACATCCCCTAAGTGGAGGTAAGGCATCAGTTAGGAGTGAACTGAACACTCATGTAATGTGCAATTTGACGTCAAATAAAGTGTGGAAGGCATTAACATTACTTTTGAAATGTTATTCTGAGGGAGCACACTGGGGAATTAGCTCAAATGGTAGAGCGCTCGCTTAGCATGCGAGAGGTAGCGGGATCGATGGCCGCATTCTCCATTCTAAAATGTACATACATTTTATTTTTAACTTGTCATTGCCAAGCTTGTTGCATAGTAAGAACAGATAAATCACAGATGGCTTTCATATATGGTCACATCATAACAACTAAAGTGGTTTTATCAAAAGGGTTTAGGTATTCGTTAGCTTGTGAGAGCAATTTGAGTTCTTATGCAATCTCACAATGACATTTCCACAACTTCCATTTCAGTTTTGTCTCATTTTACTTGACACTCTGTCCACTGAGGGATCTATAAATGATAAGTTCCTTGAAAAACAAGAGTTGAGGAATATCCAGGAACTGGTTTTCTTAATGAAAAACGATCAGTTTGCATACTACTTTAAAGAGGGAGCCCGGCTAGCTCAGTCGGTAGAGCATGAGACTCTTGATCTCAGGGTCGTGGGTTCGAGCATGAGACTCTTAATCTCAGGGTCGTGGGTTCGAGCCCCACGTTGGGCGAAAACGAGTAATTTTTGCAGGATTATTGCATTGGATCTCATAATATGGCAATTAATCTTGCATTAGACATGCAATAACTCCCAAAAATTGTATATCTTTGTTTTCCCATTGGTGGGAAATGTAACTTCAAGATTAGGTAGGGCATTAGTCTAGATTAACATACAGCGATATTACTCCTATTCAAGTACTAAACAGGCCAACCTGAACTGTAAAACATCCCCTAAGTGGAGGTAAGGCATCAGTTAGGAGTGAACTGAACACTCATGTAATGGGCAATTTGACATCAAATAAAGTGTGGTAGGCATTACCATTACTTTTGAAATGTTATTCTGAGGGAGCACACAGGGGAATTAGCTCAAATGGTAGAGCGCTCGCTTAGCATGCGAGAGGTAGCGGGATCGATGCCCGCATTCTCCATTCTAAAATGTACATACATTTTATTTTTAACTTGTCATTGCCAAGCTTGTTGCATAGTAAGAACAGACAAATCACAGATGGCTTTCATATATGGTCACATCATAACAACTAAAGGTGTTTTATCAAAAGGGTTTAGGTATTCGTTAGCTTGTGAGAGCAATTTGAGTTCTTATGCAATCTCACAATGACATTTCCACAACTTCCATTTCAATTTTGTCTCATTTTACTTGACACTCTGTCCACTGAGGGATCTATAAATGATAAGTTCCTTGAAAAACAAGAGTTGAGGAATATCCAGGAACTGGTTTTCTTAATGAAAAACGATCAGTTTGCATACTACTTTAAAGAGGGATCCCGGCTAGCTCAGTCGGTAGAGCATGAGACTCTTGATCTCAGGGTCGTGGGTTCGAGCATGAGACTCTTAATCTCAGGGTCGTGGGTTCGAGCCCCACGTTGGGCGAAAATGAGTAATTTTTGCAGGATTATTGCATTGGATCTCATAATATGGCAATTAATCTTGCATTAGACATGCAATAACTCCCAAAAATTGTATATCTTTGGTTTCCCATTGGTGGGAAATGTAACTTCAAGATTAGGTAGGGCATTAGTCTAGATTAACATACAGCGATATTACTCCTATTCAAGTACTAAACAGGCCAACCTGAACTGTAAAACATCCCCTAAGTGGAGGTAAGGCATCAGTTAGGAGTGAACTGAACACTCATGTAATGTGCAATTTGACGTCAAATAAAGTGTGGAAGGCATTAACATTACTTTTGAAATGTTATTCTGAGGGAGCACACAGGGGAATTAGCTCAAATGGTAGAGCGCTCGCTTAGCATGCGAGAGGTAGCGGGATCGATGCCCGCATTCTCCATTCTAAAATGTACATACATTTTATTTTTAACTTGTCATTGCCAAGCTTGTTGCATAGTAAGAACAGATAAATCACAGATGGCTTTCATATATGGTCACATCATAACAACTAAAGGGGTTTTATCAAAAGGGTTTAGGTATTCGTTAGCTTGTGAGAGCAATTTGAGTTCTTATGCAATCTCACAATGACATTTCCACAACTTCCATTTCAATTTTGTCTCATTTTACTTGACACTCTGTCCACTGAGGGATCTATAAATGATAAGTTCCTTGAAAAACAAGAGTTGAGGAATATCCAGGAACTGGTTTTCTTAATGAAAAACGATCAGTTTGCATACTACTTTAAAGAGGGAGCCCGGCTAGCTCAGTCGGTAGAGCATGAGACTCTTAATCTCAGGGTCGTGGGTTCGAGCCCCACGTTGGGCGAAAACGAGTAATTTTTGCAGGATTATTGCATTGGATCTCATAATATGGCAATTAATCTTGCATTAGACATGCAATAACTCCCAAAAATTGTATATCTTTGGTTTCCCATTGGTGGGAAATGTAACTTCAAGATTAGGTAGGGCATTAGTCTAGATTAACATACAGCGATATTACTCCTATTCAAGTACTAAACAGGCCAACCTGAACTGTAAAACATCCCCTAAGTGGAGGTAAGGCATCAGTTAGGAGTGAACTGAACACTCATGTAATGGTCAATTTGACGTCAAATAAAGTGTCGTAGGCATTAACATTACTTTTGAAATGTTATTCTGAGGGAGCACACAGGGGAATTAGCTCAAATGGTAGAGCGCTCGATTAGCATGCGAGAGGTAGCGGGATCGATGCCCGCATTCTCCATTCTAAAATGTACATACATTTTATTTTTAACTTGTCATTGCCAAGCTTGTTGCATAGTAAGAACAGATAAATCACAGATGGCTTTCATATATGGTCACATAACAACTAAAGTGGTTTTATCAAAAGGGTTTAGGTATTCGTTAGCTTGTGAGAGCAATTTGAGTTCTTATGCAATCTCACAATGACATTTCCACAACTTCCATTTCAATTTTGTCTCATTTTACTTGACACTCTGTCCACTGAGGGATCTATAAATGATAAGTTCCTTGAAAAACAAGTTGAGGAATATCCAGGAACTGGTTTTCTTAATGAAAAACGATCAGTTTGCATTCTACTTTAAAGAGGGAGCCCGGCTAGCTCAGTCGGTAGAGCATGAGACTCTTAATCTCAGGGTCGTGGGTTCGAGCCCCACGTTGGGCGAAAACGAGTATTTTTTGCAGGATTATTGTGTTGGATCTCATAATATGGCAATTAATCTTGCATTAGACATGCAATAACTCCCAAAAATTGTATATCTTTGTTTTCCCATTGGTGGGAAATGTAACTTCAAGATTAGGTAGGGCATTAGTCTAGATTAACATACAGCGATATTACTCCTATTCAAGTACTAAACAGGCCAACCTGAACTGTAAAACATCCCCTAAGTGGAGGTAAGGCATCAGTTAGGAGTGAACTGAACACTCATGTAATGGGCAATTTGACATCAAATAAAGTGTGGTAGGCATTACCATTACTTTTGAAATGTTATTCTGAGGGAGCACACAGGGGAATTAGCTCAAATGGTAGAGCGCTCGCTTAGCATGCGAGAGGTAGCGGGATCGATGCCCGCATTCTCCATTCTAAAATGTACATACATTTTATTTTTAACTTGTCATTGCCAAGCTTGTTGCATAGTAAGAACAGATAAATCACAGATGGCTTTCATATATGGTCACATAACAACTAAAGTGGTTTTATCAAAAGGGTTTAGGTATTCGTTAGCTTGTGAGAGCAATTTGAGTTCTTATGCAATCTCACAATGACATTTCCACAACTTCCATTTCAATTTTGTCTCATTTTACTTGACACTCTGTCCACTGAGGGATCTATAAATGATAAGTTCCTTGAAAAACAAGTTGAGGAATATCCAGGAACTGGTTTTCTTAATGAAAAACGATCAGTTTGCATTCTACTTTAAAGAGGGAGCCCGGCTAGCTCAGTCGGTAGAGCATGAGACTCTTAATCTCAGGGTCGTGGGTTCGAGCCCCACATTGGGCGAAAACGAGTATTTTTTGCAGGATTATTGTGTTGGATCTCATAATATGGCAATTAATCTTGCATTAGACATGCAATAACTCCCAAAAATTGTATATCTTTGTTTTCCCATTGGTGGGAAATGTAACTTCAAGATTAGGTAGGGCATTAGTCTAGATTAACATACAGCGATATTACTCCTATTCAAGTACTAAACAGGCCAACCTGAACTGTAAAACATCCCCTAAGTGGAGGTAAGGCATCAGTTAGGAGTGAACTGAACACTCATGTAATGGGCAATTTGACATCAAATAAAGTGTGGTAGGCATTACCATTACTTTTGAAATGTTATTCTGAGGGAGCACACAGGGGAATTAGCTCAAATGGTAGAGCGCTCGCTTAGCATGCGAGAGGTAGCGGGATCGATGCCCGCATTCTCCATTCTAAAATGTACATACATTTTATTTTTAACTTGTCATTGCCAAGCTTGTTGCATAGTAAGAACAGATAAATCACAGATGGCTTTCATATATGGTCACATCATAACAACTAAAGGGGTTTTATCAAAAGGGTTTAGGTATTCGTTAGCTTGTGAGAGCAATTTGAGTTCTTATGCAATCTCACAATGACATTTCCACAACTTCCATTTCAATTTTGTCTCATTTTACTTGACACTCTGTCCACTGAGGGATCTATAAATGATAAGTTCCTTGAAAAACAAGTTGAGGAATATCCAGGAACTGGTTTTCTTAATGAAAAACGATCAGTTTGCATTCTACTTTAAAGAGGGAGCCCGGCTAGCTCAGTCGGTAGAGCATGAGACTCTTAATCTCAGGGTCGTGGGTTCGAGCCCCATGTTGGGCGAAAACGAGTATTTTTTGCAGGATTATTGTGTTGGATCTCATAATATGGCAATTAATCTTGCATTAGACATGCAATAACTCCCAAAAATTGTATATCTTTGGTTTCCCATTGGTGGGAAATGTAACTTCAAGATTAGGTAGGGCATTAGTCTAGATTAACATACAGCGATATTACTCCTATTCAAGTACTAAACAGGCCAACCTGAACTGTAAAACATCCCCTAAGTGGAGGTAAGGCATCAGTTAGGAGTGAACTGAACACTCATGTAATGTGCAATTTGACGTCAAATAAAGTGTGGAAGGCATTAACATTACTTTTGAAATGTTATTCTGAGGGAGCACACAGGGGAATTAGCTCAAATGGTAGAGCGCTCGCTTAGCATGCGAGAGGTAGCGGGATCGATGCCCGCATTCTCCATTCTAAAATGTACATACATTTTATTTTTAACTTGTCATTGCCAAGCTTGTTGCATAGTAAGAACAGATAAATCACAGATGGCTTTCATATATGGTCACATCATAACAACTAAAGGGGTTTTATCAAAAGGGTTTAGGTATTCGTTAGCTTGTGAGAGCAATTTGAGTTCTTATGCAATCTCACAATGACATTTCCACAACTTCCATTTCAATTTTGTCTCATTTTACTTGACACTCTGTCCACTGAGGGATCTATAAATGATAAGTTCCTTGAAAAACAAGAGTTGAGGAATATCCAGGAACTGGTTTTCTTAATGAAAAACGATCAGTTTGCATACTACTTTAAAGAGGGAGCCCGGCTAGCTCAGTCGGTAGAGCATGAGACTCTTAATCTCAGGGTCGTGGGTTCGAGCCCCACGTTGGGCGAAAACGAGTAATTTTTGCAGGATTATTGCATTGGATCTCATAATATGGCAATTAATCTTGCATTAGACATGCAATAACTCCCAAAAATTGTATATCTTTGTTTTCCCATTGGTGGGAAATGTAACTTCAAGATTAGGTAGGGCATTAGTCTAGATTAACATACAGCGATATTACTCCTATTCAAGTACTAAACAGGCCAACCTGAACTGTAAAACATCCCCTAAGTGGAGGTAAGGCATCAGTTAGGAGTGAACTGAACACTCATGTAATGGGCAATTTGACATCAAATAAAGTGTGGTAGGCATTACCATTACTTTTGAAATGTTATTCTGAGGGAGCACACAGGGGAATTAGCTCAAATGGTAGAGCGCTCGCTTAGCATGCGAGAGGTAGCGGGATCGATGCCCGCATTCTCCATTCTAAAATGTACATACATTTTATTTTTAACTTGTCATTGCCAAGCTTGTTGCATAGTAAGAACAGATAAATCACAGATGGCTTTCATATATGGTCACATCATAACAACTAAAGGGGTTTTATCAAAAGGGTTTAGGTATTCGTTAGCTTGTGAGAGCAATTTGAGTTCTTATGCAATCTCACAATGACATTTCCACAACTTCCATTTCAATTTTGTCTCATTTTACTTGACACTCTGTCCACTGAGGGATCTATAAATGATAAGTTCCTTGAAAAACAAGTTGAGGAATATCCAGGAACTGGTTTTCTTAATGAAAAACGATCAGTTTGCATTCTACTTTAAAGAGGGAGCCCGGCTAGCTCAGTCGGTAGAGCATGAGACTCTTAATCTCAGGGTCGTGGGTTCGAGCCCCACGTTGGGCGAAAACGAGTCATTTTTGCAGGATTATTGCATTGGATCTCATAATATGACAATTAATCTTGCATTAGACATGCAATAACTCCCAAAAATTGTATATCTTTGGTTTCCCATTGGTGGGAAATGTAACTTCAAGATTAGGTAGGGCATTAGTCTAGATTAACATACAGCGATATTACTCCTATTCAAGTACTAAACAGGCCAACCTGAACTGTAAAACATCCCCTAAGTGGAGGTAAGGCATCAGTTAGGAGTGAACTGAACACTCATGTAATGGGCAATTTGACATCAAATAAAGTGTGGTAGGCATTACCATTACTTTTGAAATGTTATTCTGAGGGAGCACACAGGGGAATTAGCTCAAGTGGTAGAGCGCTCGCTTAGCATGCGAGAGGTAGCGGGATCGATTCCCGCATTCTCCATTCTAAAATGTACATACATTTTATTTTTAACTTGTCATTGCCAAGCTTGTTGCATAGTAAGAACAGATAAATCACAGATGGCTTTCATATATGGTCACATCATAACAACTAAAGGTGTTTTATCAAAAGGGTTTAGGTATTCGTTAGCTTGTGAGAGCAATTTGAGTTCTTATGCAATCTCACAATGACATTTCCACAACTTCCATTTCAATTTTGTCTCATTTTACTTGACACTCTGTCCACTGAGGGATCTATAAATGATAAGTTCCTTGAAAAACAAGAGTTGAGGAATATCCAGGAACTGGTTTTCTTAATGAAAAACGATCAGTTTGCATACTACTTTAAAGAGGGAGCCCGGCTAGCTCAGTCGGTAGAGCATGAGACTCTTGATCTCAGGGTCGTGGGTTCGAGCATGAGACTCTTAATCTCAGGGTCGTGGGTTCGAGCCCCACGTTGGGCGAAAACGAGTAATTTTTGCAGGATTATTGCATTGGATCTCATAATATGGCAATTAATCTTGCATTAGACATGCAATAACTCCCAAAAATTGTATATCTTTGGTTTCCCATTGGTGGGAAATGTAACTTCAAGATTAGGTAGGGCATTAGTCTAGATTAACATACAGCGATATTACTCCTATTCAAGTACTAAACAGGCCAACCTGAACTGTAAAACATCCCCTAAGTGGAGGTAAGGCATCAGTTAGGAGTGAACTGAACACTCATGTAATGGGCAATTTGACATCAAATAAAGTGTGGTAGGCATTACCATTACTTTTGAAATGTTATTCTGAGGGAGTAAACAGGGGAATTAGCTCAAATGGTAGAGCGCTCGCTTAGCATGCGAGAGGTAGCGGGATCGATGCCCGCATTCTCCATTCTAAAATGTACATACATTTTATTTTTAACTTGTCATTGCCAAGCTTGTTGCATAGTAAGAACAGATAAATCACAGATGGCTTTCATATATGGTCACATCATAACAACTAAAGGTGTTTTATCAAAAGGGTTTAGGTATTCGTTAGCTTGTGAGAGCAATTTGAGTTCTTATGCAATCTCACAATGACATTTCCACAACTTCCATTTCAATTTTGTCTCATTTTACTTGACACTCTGTCCACTGAGGGATCTATAAATGATAAGTTCCTTGAAAAACAAGAGTTGAGGAATATCCAGGAACTGGTTTTCTTAATGAAAAACGATCAGTTTGCATACTACTTTAAAGAGGGAGCCCGGCCAGCTCAGTCGGTAGAGCATGAGACTCTTGATCTCAGGGTCGTGGGTTCGAGCATGAGACTCTTAATCTCAGGGTCGTGGGTTCGAGCCCCACGTTGGGCGAAAACGAGTAATTTTTGCAGGATTATTGCATTGGATCTCATAATATGGCAATTAATCTTGCATTAGACATGCAATAACTCCCAAAAATTGTATATCTTTGGTTTCCCATTGGTGGGAAATGTAACTTCAAGATTAGGTAGGGCATTAGTCTAGATTAACATACAGCGATATTACTCCTATTCAAGTACTAAACAGGCCAACCTGAACTGTGAAACATCCCCTAAGTGGAGGTAAGGCATCAGTTAGGAGTGAACTGAACACTCATGTAATGGGCAATTTGACATCAAATAAAGTGTGGTAGGCATTACCATTACTTTTGAAATGTTATTCTGAGGGAGCACACAGGGGAATTAGCTCAAGTGGTAGAGCGCTCGCTTAGCATGCGAGAGGTAGCGGGATCGATTCCCGCATTCTCCATTCTAAAATGTACATACATTTTATTTTTAACTTGTCATTGCCAAGCTTGTTGCATAGTAAGAACAGATAAATCACAGATGGCTTTCATATATGGTCACATCATAACAACTAAAGGTGTTTTATCAAAAGGGTTTAGGTATTCGTTAGCTTGTGAGAGCAATTTGAGTTCTTATGCAATCTCACAATGACATTTCCACAACTTCCATTTCAATTTTGTCTCATTTTACTTGACACTCTGTCCACTGAGGGATCTATAAATGATAAGTTCCTTGAAAAACAAGAGTTGAGGAATATCCAGGAACTGGTTTTCTTAATGAAAAACGATCAGTTTGCATACTACTTTAAAGAGGGAGCCCGGCCAGCTCAGTCGGTAGAGCATGAGACTCTTGATCTCAGGGTCGTGGGTTCGAGCATGAGACTCTTAATCTCAGGGTCGTGGGTTCGAGCCCCACGTTGGGCGAAAACGAGTAATTTTTGCAGGATTATTGCATTGGATCTCATAATATGGCAATTAATCTTGCATTAGACATGCAATAACTCCCAAAAATTGTATATCTTTGGTTTCCCATTGGTGGGAAATGTAACTTCAAGATTAGGTAGGGCATTAGTCTAGATTAACATACAGCGATATTACTCCTATTCAAGTACTAAACAGGCCAACCTGAACTGTAAAACATCCCCTAAGTGGAGGTAAGGCATCAGTTAGGAGTGAACTGAACACTCATGTAATGGGCAATTTGATATCAAATAAAGTGTGGTAGGCATTACCATTACTTTTGAAATGTTATTCTGAGGGAGCACACAGGGGAATTAGCTCAAATGGTAGAGCGCTCGCTTAGCATGCGAGAGGTAGCGGGATCGATGCCCGCATTCTCCATTCTAAAATGTACATACATTTTATTTTTAACTTGTCATTGCCAAGCTTGTTGCATAGTAAGAACAGATAAATCACAGATGGCTTTCATATATGGTCACATCATAACAACTAAAGGGGTTTTATCAAAAGGGTTTAGGTATTCGTTAGCTTGTGAGAGCAATTTGAGTTCTTATGCAATCTCACAATGACATTTCCACAACTTCCATTTCAATTTTGTCTCATTTTACTTGACACTCTGTCCACTGAGGGATCTATAAATGATAAGTTCCTTGAAAAACAAGAGTTGAGGAATATCCAGGAACTGATTTTCTTAATGAAAAACGATCAGTTTGCATACTACTTTAAAGAGGGAGCCCGGCTAGCTCAGTCTGTAGAGCATGAGACTCTTAATCTCAGGGTCGTGGGTTCGAGCCCCACGTTGGGCGAAAACGAGTCATTTTTGCAGGATTATTGCATTGGATCTCATAATATGACAATTAATCTTGCATTAGACATGCAATAACTCCCAAAAATTGTATATCTTTGGTTTCCCATTGGTGGGAAATGTAACTTCAAGATTAGGTAGGGCATTAGTCTAGATTAACATACAGCGATATTACTCCTATTCAAGTACTAAACAGGCCAACCTGAACTGTAAAACATCCCCTAAGTGGAGGTAAGGCATCAGTTAGGAGTGAACTGAACACTCATGTAATGGGCAATTTGACATCAAATAAAGTGTGGTAGGCATTACCATTACTTTTGAAATGTTATTCTGAGGGAGCACACAGGGGAATTAGCTCAAGTGGTAGAGCGCTCGCTTAGCATGCGAGAGGTAGCGGGATCGATTCCCGCATTCTCCATTCTAAAATGTACATACATTTTATTTTTAACTTGTCATTGCCAAGCTTGTTGCATAGTAAGAACAGATAAATCACAGATGGCTTTCATATATGGTCACATCATAACAACTAAAGGTGTTTTATCAAAAGGGTTTAGGTATTCGTTAGCTTGTGAGAGCAATTTGAGTTCTTATGCAATCTCACAATGACATTTCCACAACTTCCATTTCAATTTTGTCTCATTTTACTTGACACTCTGTCCACTGAGGGATCTATAAATGATAAGTTCCTTGAAAAACAAGAGTTGAGGAATATCCAGGAACTGGTTTTCTTAATGAAAAACGATCAGTTTGCATACTACTTTAAAGAGGGAGCCCGGCTAGCTCAGTCGGTAGAGCATGAGACTCTTGATCTCAGGGTCGTGGGTTCGAGCATGAGACTCTTAATCTCAGGGTCGTGGGTTCGAGCCCCACGTTGGGCAAAAACGAGTAATTTTTGCAGGATTATTGCATTGGATCTCATAATATGGCAATTAATCTTGCATTAGACATGCAATAACTCCCAAAAATTGTATATCTTTGGTTTCCCATTGGTGGGAAATGTAACTTCAAGATTAGGTAGGGCATTAGTCTAGATTAACATACAGCAATATTACTCCTATTCAAGTACTAAACAGGCCAACCTGAACTGTAAAACATCCCCTAAGTGGAGGTAAGGCATCAGTTAGGAGTGAACTGAACACTCATGTAATGGGCAATTTGACATCAAATAAAGTGTGGTAGGCATTACCATTACTTTTGAAATGTTATTCTGAGGGAGCACACAGGGGAATTAGCTCAAATGGTAGAGCGCTCGCTTAGCATGCGAGAGGTAGCGGGATCGATGCCCGCATTCTCCATTCTAAAATGTACATACATTTTATTTTTAACTTGTCATTGCCAAGCTTGTTGCATAGTAAGAACAGATAAATCACAGATGGCTTTCATATATGGTCACATCATAACAACTAAAGGTGTTTTATCAAAAGGGTTTAGGTATTCGTTAGCTTGTGAGAGCAATTTGAGTTCTTATGCAATCTCACAATGACATTTCCACAACTTCCATTTCAATTTTGTCTCATTTTACTTGACACTCTGTCCACTGAGGGATCTATAAATGATAAGTTCCTTGAAAAACAAGAGTTGAGGAATATCCAGGAACTGGTTTTCTTAATGAAAAACGATCAGTTTGCATACTACTTTAAAGAGGGAGCCCGGCCAGCTCAGTCGGTAGAGCATGAGACTCTTGATCTCAGGGTCGTGGGTTCGAGCATGAGACTCTTAATCTCAGGGTCGTGGGTTCGAGCCCCACGTTGGGCGAAAACGAGTAATTTTTGCAGGATTATTGCATTGGATCTCATAATATGGCAATTAATCTTGCATTAGACATGCAATAACTCCCAAAAATTGTATATCTTTGGTTTCCCATTGGTGGGAAATGTAACTTCAAGATTAGGTAGGGCATTAGTCTAGATTAACATACAGCGATATTACTCCTATTCAAGTACTAAACAGGCCAACCTGAACTGTAAAACATCCCCTAAGTGGAGGTAAGGCATCAGTTAGGAGTGAACTGAACACTCATGTAATGGGCAATTTGATATCAAATAAAGTGTGGTAGGCATTACCATTACTTTTGAAATGTTATTCTGAGGGAGCACACAGGGGAATTAGCTCAAATGGTAGAGCGCTCGCTTAGCATGCGAGAGGTAGCGGGATCGATGCCCGCATTCTCCATTCTAAAATGTACATACATTTTATTTTTAACTTGTCATTGCCAAGCTTGTTGCATAGTAAGAACAGATAAATCACAGATGGCTTTCATATATGGTCACATCATAACAACTAAAGGTGTTTTATCAAAAGGGTTTAGGTATTCGTTAGCTTGTGAGAGCAATTTGAGTTCTTATGCAATCTGACAATGACATTTCCACAACTTCCATTTCAATTTTGTCTCACTTTACTTGACACTCTGTCCACTGAGGGATCTATAAATGATAAGTTCCTTGAACAACAAGAGTTGAGGAATATCCAGGAACTGGTTTTCTTAATGAAAAACGATCAGTTTGCATACTACTTTAAAGAGGGAGC
Source organism: Lissotriton helveticus (assembly GCF_964261635.1). Lineage (NCBI taxonomy): Eukaryota > Metazoa > Chordata > Amphibia > Caudata > Salamandridae > Lissotriton > Lissotriton helveticus. Next base: position 336,682,047 of record NC_136058.1, on the reverse strand, counting down.
CCGGCCAGCTCAGTCGGTAGAGCATGAGACTCTTGATCTCAGGGTCGTGGGTTCGAGCATGAGACTCTTAATCTCAGGGTCGTGGGTTCGAGCCCCACGTTGGGCGAAAACGAGTAATTTTTGCAGGATTATTGCATTGGATCTCATAATATGGCAATTAATCTTGCATTAGACATGCAATAACTCCCAAAAATTGTATATCTTTGGTTTCCCATTGGTGGGAAATGTAACTTCAAGATTAGGTAGGGCATTAGTCTAGATTAACATACAGCGATATTACTCCTATTCAAGTACTAAACAGGCCAACCTGAACTGTAAAACATCCCCTAAGTGGAGGTAAGGCATCAGTTAGGAGTGAACTGAACACTCATGTAATGTGCAATTTGACGTCAAATAAAGTGTGGAAGGCATTAACATTACTTTTGAAATGTTATTCTGAGGGAGCACACAGGGGAATTAGCTCAAATGGTAGAGCGCTCGCTTAGCATGCGAGAGGTAGCGGGATCGATGCCCGCATTCTCCATTCTAAAATGTACATACATTTTATTTTTAACTTGTCATTGCCAAGCTTGTTGCATAGTAAGAACAGATAAATCACAGATGGCTTTCATATATGGTCACATCATAACAACTAAAGGGGTTTTATCAAAAGGGTTTAGGTATTCGTTAGCTTGTGAGAGCAATTTGAGTTCTTATGCAATCTCACAATGACATTTCCACAACTTCCATTTCAATTTTGTCTCATTTTACTTGACACTCTGTCCACTGAGGGATCTATAAATGATAAGTTCCTTGAAAAACAAGAGTTGAGGAATATCCAGGAACTGATTTTCTTAATGAAAAACGATCAGTTTGCATACTACTTTAAAGAGGGAGGCCGGCTAGCTCAGTCTGTAGAGCATGAGACTCTTAATCTCAGGGTCGTGGGTTCGAGCCCCACGTTGGGCGAAAACGAGTAATTTTTGCAGGATTATTGCATTGGATCTCATAATATGACAATTAATCTTGCATTAGACATGCAATAACTCCCAAAAATTGTATATCTTTGGTTTCCCATTGGTGGGAAATGTAACTTCAAGATTAGGTAGGGCATTAGTCTAGATTAACATACAGCGATATTACTCCTATTCAAGTACTAAACAGGCCAACCTGAACTGTAAAACATCCCCTAAGTGGAGGTAAGGCATCAGTTAGGAGTGAACTGAACACTCATGTAATGGGCAATTTGACGTCAAATAAAGTGTCGTAGGCATTAACATTACTTTTGAAATGTTATTCTGAGGGAGCACACAGGGGAATTAGCTCAAATGGTAGAGCGCTCGATTAGCATTCGAGAGGTAGCGGGATCGATGCCCGCATTCTCCATTCTAAAATGTACATACATTTTATTTTTAACTTGTCATTGCCAAGCTTGTTGCATAGTAAGAACAGATAAATCACAGATGGCTTTCATATATGGTCACATAACAACTAAAGTGGTTTTATCAAAAGGGTTTAGGTATTTGTTAGCTTGTGAGAGCAATTTGAGTTCTTATGCAATCTCACAATGACATTTCCACAACTTCCATTTCAATTTTGTCTCATTTTACTTGACACTCTGTCCACTGAGGGATCTATAAATGATAAGTTCCTTGAAAAACAAGTTGAGGAATATCCAGGAACTGGTTTTCTTAATGAAAAACGATCAGTTTGCATTCTACTTTAAAGAGGGAGCCCGGCTAGCTCAGTCGGTAGAGCATGAGACTCTTAATCTCAGGGTCGTGGGTTCGAGCCCCACGTTGGGCGAAAACGAGTATTTTTTGCAGGATTATTGTGTTGGATCTCATAATATGGCAATTAATCTTGCATTAGACAAGCAATAACTCCCAAAAATTGTTTATCTTTGGTTTCCCATTGGTGGGAAATGTAACTTCAAGATTAGGTAGGGCATTAGTCTAGATTAACATACAGCGATATTACTCCTATTCAAGTACTTAACAGGCCAACCTGAACTGTAAAGCATCCCCTAAGTGGAGGTAAGGCATCAGTTAGGAGTGAACTGAACACTCATGTAATGGGCAATTTGACATCAAATAAAGTGTGGTAGGCATTACCATTACTTTTGAAATGTTATTCTGAGGGAGCACACAGGGGAATTAGCTCAAATGGTAGAGCGCTCGCTTAGCATGCGAGAGGTAGCGGGATCCATTCTAAAATGTACATACATTTTATTTTTAACTTGTCATTGCCAAGCTTGTTGCATAGTAAGAACAGATAAATCACAGATGGCTTTCATATATGGTCACATCATAACAACTAAAGGTGTTTTATCAAAAGGGTTTAGGTATTTTTTAGCTTGTGAGAGCAATTTGAGTTCTTATGCAATCTCACAATGACATTTCCACAACTTCCATTTCAATTTTGTCTCATTTTACTTGACACTCTGTCCACTGAGGGATCTATAAATGATAAGTTCCTTGAAAAACAAGAGTTGAGGAATATCCAGGAACTGGTTTTCTTAATGAAAAATGATCAGTTTGCATACTACTTTAAAGAGGGAGCCCGGCTAGCTCAGTCGGTAGAGCATGAGACTCTTGATCTCAGGGTCGTGGGTTCGAGCATGAGACTCTTAATCTCAGGGTCGTGGGTTCGAGCCCCACGTTGGGCGAAAACGAGTAATTTTTGCAGGATTATTGCATTGGATCTCATAATATGGCAATTCATCTTGCATTAGACATGCAATAACTCCCAAAAATTGTATATCTTTGGTTTCCCATTGGTGGGAAATGTAACTTCAAGATTAGGTAGGGCATTAGTCTAGATTAACATACAGCGATATTACTCCTATTCAAGTACTAAACAGGCCAACCTGAACTGTAAAACATCCCCTAAGTGGAGGTAAGGCATCAGTTAGGAGTGAACTGAACACTCATGTAATGGGCAATTTGACATCAAATAAAGTGTGGTAGGCATTACCATTACTTTTGAAATGTTATTCTGAGGGAGCACACAGGGGAATTAGCTCAAATGGTAGAGCGCTTGCTTAGCATGCGAGAGGTAGCGGGATCGATGCCCGCATTCTCCATTCTACAATGTACATACATTTTATTTTTAACTTGTCATTGCCAAGCTTGTTGCATAGTAAGAACAGATAAATCACAGATGGCTTTCATATATGGTCACATCATAACAACTAAAGGTGTTTTATCAAAAGGGTTTAGGTATTCGTTAGCTTGTGAGAGCAATTTGAGTTCTTATGCAATCTCACAATGACATTTCCACAACTTCCATTTCAATTTTGTCTCATTTTACTTGACACTCTGTCCACTGAGGGATCTATAAATGATAAGTTCCTTGAAAAACAAGTTGAGGAATATCCAGGAACTGGTTTTCTTAATGAAAAACGATCAGTTTGCATTCTACTTTAAAGATGGAGCCCGGCTAGCTCAGTCGGTAGAGCATGAGACTCTTAATCTCAGGGTTGTGGGTTCGAGCCCCACGTTGGGCGAAAACGAGTATTTTTTGCAGGATTATTGTGTTGGATCTCATAATATGGCAATTAATCTTGCATTAGACATGCAATAACTCCCAAAAATTGTATATCTTTGTTTTCCCATTGGTGGGAAATGTAACTTCAAGATTAGGTAGGGCATTAGTCTAGATTAACATACAGCGATATTACTCCTATTCAAGTACTAAACAGGCCAACCTGAACTGTAAAACATCCCCTAAGTGGAGGTAAGGCATCAGTTAGGAGTGAACTGAACACTCATGTAATGGGCAATTTGACATCAAATAAAGTGTGGTAGGCATTACCATTACTTTTGAAATGTTATTCTGAGGGAGCACACAGGGGAATTAGCTCAAATGGTAGAGCGCTCGCTTAGCATGCGAGAGGTAGCGGGATCGATGCCCGCATTCTCCATTCTAAAATGTACATACATTTTATTTTTAACTTGTCATTGCCAAGCTTGTTGCATAGTAAGAACAGATAAATCACAGATGGCTTTCATATATGGTCACATAACAACTAAAGTGGTTTTATCAAAAGGGTTTAGGTATTCGTTAGCTTGTGAGAGCAATTTGAGTTCTTATGCAATCTCACAATGACATTTCCACAACTTCCATTTCAATTTTGTCTCATTTTACTTGACACTCTGTCCACTGAGGGATCTATAAATGATAAGTTCCTTGAAAAACAAGTTGAGGAATATCCAGGAACTGGTTTTCTTAATGAAAAACGATCAGTTTGCATTCTACTTTAAAGAGGGAGCCCGGCTAGCTCAGTCGGTAAAGCATGAGACTCTTAATCTCAGGGTCGTGGGTTCGAGCCCCACGTTGGGCGAAAACGAGTATTTTTTGCAGGATTATTGTGTTGGATCTCATAATATGGCAATTAATCTTGCATTAGACATGCAATAACTCCCAAAAATTGTATATCTTTGTTTTCCCATTGGTGGGAAATGTAACTTCAAGATTAGGTAGGGCATTAGTCTAGATTAACATACAGCGATATTACTCCTATTCAAGTACTAAACAGGCCAACCTGAACTGTAAAACATCCCCTAAGTGGAGGTAAGGCATCAGTTAGGAGTGAACTGAACACTCATGTAATGGGCAATTTGACATCAAATAAAGTGTGGTAGGCATTACCATTACTTTTGAAATGTTATTCTGAGGGAGCACACAGGGGAATTAGCTCAAATGGTAGAGCGCTCGCTTAGCATGCGAGAGGTAGCGGGATCGATGCCCGCATTCTCCATTCTAAAATGTACATACATTTTATTTTTAACTTGTCATTGCCAAGCTTGTTGCATAGTAAGAACAGACAAATCACAGATGGCTTTCATATATGGTCACATCATAACAACTAAAGGTGTTTTATCAAAAGGGTTTAGGTATTCGTTAGCTTGTGAGAGCAATTTGAGTTCTTATGCAATCTCACAATGACATTTCCACAACTTCCATTTCAATTTTGTCTCATTTTACTTGACACTCTGTCCACTGAGGGATCTATAAATGATAAGTTCCTTGAAAAACAAGAGTTGAGGAATATCCAGGAACTGGTTTTCTTAATGAAAAACGATCAGTTTGCATACTACTTTAAAGAGGGATCCCGGCTAGCTCAGTCGGTAGAGCATGAGACTCTTGATCTCAGGGTCGTGGGTTCGAGCATGAGACTCTTAATCTCAGGGTCGTGGGTTCGAGCCCCACGTTGGGCGAAAACGAGTAATTTTTGCAGGATTATTGCATTGGATCTCATAATATGGCAATTAATCTTGCATTAGACATGCAATAACTCCCAAAAATTGTATATCTTTGGTTTCCCATTGGTGGGAAATGTAACTTCAAGATTAGGTAGGGCATTAGTCTAGATTAACATACAGCGATATTACTCCTATTCAAGTACTAAACAGGCCAACCTGAACTGTAAAACATCCCCTAAGTGGAGGTAAGGCATCAGTTAGGAGTGAACTGAACACTCATGTAATGGGCAATTTGACGTCAAATAAAGTGTGGTAGGCATTACCATTACTTTTGAAATGTTATTCTGAGGGAGCACACAGGGGAATTAGCTCAAATGGTAGAGCGCTCGCTTAGCATGCGAGAGGTAGCGGGATCGATGCCCGCATTCTCCATTCTAAAATGTACATACATTTTATTTTTAACTTGTCATTGCCAAGCTTGTTGCATAGTAAGAACAGATACATCACAGATGGCTTTCATATATGGTCACATCATAACAACTAAAGGTGTTTTATCAAAAGGGTTTAGGTATTCGTTAGCTTGTGAGAGCAATTTGAGTTCTTATGCAATCTCACAATGACATTTCCACAACTTCCATTTCAATTTTGTCTCATTTTACTTGACACTCTGTCCACTGAGGGATCTATAAATGATAAGTTCCTTGAAAAACAAGAGTTGAGGAATATCCAGGAACTGGTTTTCTTAATGAAAAACGGTCAGTTTGCATACTACTATAAAGAGGGAGCCCGGCTAGCTCAGTCGGTAGAGCATGAGACTCTTAATCTCAGGGTCGTGGGTTCGAGCCCCACGTTGGGCGAAAACGAGAAATTTTTGCAGGATTATTGCATTGGATCTCATAATATGGCAATTAATCTTGCATTAGACATGCAATAACTCCCAAAAATTGTATATCTTTGGTTTCCCATTGGTGGGAAATGTAACTTCAAGATTAGGTAGGGCATTAGTCTAGATTAACATACAGCGATATTACTCCTATTCAAGTACTAAACAGGCCAACCTGAACTGTAAAACATCCCCTAAGTGGAGGTAAGGCATCAGTTAGGAGTGAACTGAACACTCATGTAATGGGCAATTTGACGTCAAATAAAGTGTGGTAGGCATTACCATTACTTTTGAAATGTTATTCTGAGGGAGCACACAGGGGAATTAGCTCAAATGGTAGAGCGCTCGCTTAGCATGCGAGAGGTAGCGGGATCGATGCCCGCATTCTCCATTCTAAAATGTACATACATTTTATTTTTAACTTGTCATTGCCAAGCTTGTTGCATAGTAAGAACAGATACATCACAGATGGCTTTCATATATGGTCACATCATAACAACTAAAGGTGTTTTATCAAAAGGGTTTAGGTATTCGTTAGCTTGTGAGAGCAATTTGAGTTCTTATGCAATCTCACAATGACATTTCCACAACTTCCATTTCAATTTTGTCTCATTTTACTTGACACTCTGTCCACTGAGGGATCTATAAATGATAAGTTCCTTGAAAAACAAGAGTTGAGGAATATCCAGGAACTGGTTTTCTTAATGAAAAACGATCAGTTTGCATACTACTTTAAAGAGGGAGCCCGGCTAGCTCAGTCGGTAGAGCATGAGACTCTTAATCTCAGGGTCGTGGGTTCGAGCCCCACGTTGGGCGAAAACGAGAAATTTTTGCAGGATTATTGCATTGGATCTCATAATATGGCAATTAATCTTGCATTAGACATGCAATAACTCCCAAAAATTGTATATCTTTGGTTTCCCATTGGTGGGAAATGTAACTTCAAGATTAGGTAGGGCATTAGTCTAGATTAACATACAGCGATATTACTCCTATTCAAGTACTAAACAGGCCAACCTGAACTGTAAAACATCCCCTAAGTGGAGGTAAGGCATCAGTTAGGAGTGAACTGAACACTCATGTAATGTGCAATTTGACGTCAAATAAAGTGTGGAAGGCATTAACATTACTTTTGAAATGTTATTCTGAGGGAGCACACAGGGGAATTAGCTCAAATGGTAGAGCGCTTGCTTAGCATGCGAGAGGTAGCGGGATCGATGCCCGCATTCTCCATTCTAAAATGTACATACATTTTATTTTTAACTTGTCATTGCCAAGCTTGTTGCATAGTAAGAACAGATAAATCACAGATGGCTTTCATATATGGTCACATAACAACTAAAGTGGTTTTATCAAAAGGGTTTAGGTATTCGTTAGCTTGTGAGAGCAATTTGAGTTCTTATGCAATCTCACAATGACATTTCCACAACTTCCATTTCAATTTTGTCTCATTTTACTTGACACTCTGTCCACTGAGGGATCTATAAATGATAAGTTCCTTGAAAAACAAGTTGAGGAATATCCAGGAACTGGTTTTCTTAATGAAAAACGATCAGTTTGCATTCTACTTTAAAGAGGGAGCCCGGCTAGCTCAGTCGGTAGAGCATGAGACTCTTAATCTCAGGGTCGTGGGTTCGAGCCCCACGTTGGGCGAAAACGAGTATTTTTTGCAGGATTATTGTGTTGGATCTCATAATATGGCAATTAATCTTGCATTAGACATGCAATAACTCCCAAAAATTGTATATCTTTGTTTTCCCATTGGTGGGAAATGTAACTTCAAGATTAGGTAGGGCATTAGTCTAGATTAACATACAGCGATATTACTCCTATTCAAGTACTAAACAGGCCAACCTGAACTGTAAAACATCCCCTAAGTGGAGGTAAGGCATCAGTTAGGAGTGAACTGAACACTCATGTAATGGGCAATTTGACATCAAATAAAGTGTGGTAGGCATTACCATTACTTTTGAAATGTTATTCTGAGGGAGCACACAGGGGAATTAGCTCAAATGGTAGAGCGCTCGCTTAGCATGCGAGAGGTAGCGGGATCGATGCCCGCATTCTCCATTCTAAAATGTACATACATTTTATTTTTAACTTGTCATTGCCAAGCTTGTTGCATAGTAAGAACAGATAAATCACAGATGGCTTTCATATATGGTCACATAACAACTAAAGTGGTTTTATCAAAAGGGTTTAGGTATTCGTTAGCTTGTGAGAGCAATTTGAGTTCTTATGCAATCTCACAATGACATTTCCACAACTTCCATTTCAATTTTGTCTCATTTTACTTGACACTCTGTCCACTGAGGGATCTATAAATGATAAGTTCCTTGAAAAACAAGTTGAGGAATATCCAGGAACTGGTTTTCTTAATGAAAAACGATCAGTTTGCATTCTACTTTAAAGAGGGAGCCCGGCTAGCTCAGTCGGTAGAGCATGAGACTCTTAATCTCAGGGTCGTGGGTTCGAGCCCCACGTTGGGCGAAAACGAGTATTTTTTGCAGGATTATTGTGTTGGATCTCATAATATGGCAATTAATCTTGCATTAGACATGCAATAACTCCCAAAAATTGTATATCTTTGTTTTCCCATTGGTGGGAAATGTAACTTCAAGATTGGGTAGGGCATTAGTCTAGATTAACATACAGCGATATTACTCCTATTCAAGTACTAAACAGGCCAACCTGAACTGTAAAACATCCCCTAAGTGGAGGTAAGGCATCAGTTAGGAGTGAACTGAACACTCATGTAATGGGCAATTTGACATCAAATAAAGTGTGGTAGGCATTACCATTACTTTTGAAATGTTATTCTGAGGGAGCACACAGGGGAATTAGCTCAAATGGTAGAGCGCTCGCTTAGCATGCGAGAGGTAGCGGGATCGATGCCCGCATTCTCCATTCTAAAATGTACATACATTTTATTTTTAACTTGTCATTGCCAAGCTTGTTGCATAGTAAGAACAGACAAATCACAGATGGCTTTCATATATGGTCACATCATAACAACTAAAGGTGTTTTATCAAAAGGGTTTAGGTATTCGTTAGCTTGTGAGAGCAATTTGAGTTCTTATGCAATCTCACAATGACATTTCCACAACTTCCATTTCAATTTTGTCTCATTTTACTTGACACTCTGTCCACTGAGGGATCTATAAATGATAAGTTCCTTGAAAAACAAGAGTTGAGGAATATCCAGGAACTGGTTTTCTTAATGAAAAACGATCAGTTTGCATACTACTTTAAAGAGGGATCCCGGCTAGCTCAGTCGGTAGAGCATGAGACTCTTGATCTCAGGGTCGTGGGTTCGAGCATGAGACTCTTAATCTCAGGGTCGTGGGTTCGAGCCCCACGTTGGGCGAAAACGAGTAATTTTTGCAGGATTATTGCATTGGATCTCATAATATGGCAATTAATCTTGCATTAGACATGCAATAACTCCCAAAAATTGTATATCTTTGGTTTCCCATTGGTGGGAAATGTAACTTCAAGATTAGGTAGGGCATTAGTCTAGATTAACATACAGCGATATTACTCCTATTCAAGTACTAAACAGGCCAACCTGAACTGTAAAACATCCCCTAAGTGGAGGTAAGGCATCAGTTAGGAGTGAACTGAACACTCATGTAATGGGCAATTTGACGTCAAATAAAGTGTGGTAGGCATTACCATTACTTTTGAAATGTTATTCTGAGGGAGCACACAGGGGAATTAGCTCAAATGGTAGAGCGCTCGCTTAGCATGTGAGAGGTAGCGGGATCGATGCCCGCATTCTCCATTCTAAAATGTACATACATTTTATTTTTAACTTGTCATTGCCAAGCTTGTTGCATAGTAAGAACAGATACATCACAGATGGCTTTCATATATGGTCACATCATAACAACTAAAGGTGTTTTATCAAAAGGGTTTAGGTATTCGTTAGCTTGTGAGAGCAATTTGAGTTCTTATGCAATCTCACAATGACATTTCCACAACTTCCATTTCAATTTTGTCTCATTTTACTTGACACTCTGTCCACTGAGGGATCTATAAATGATAAGTTCCTTGAAAAACAAGAGTTGAGGAATATCCAGGAACTGGTTTTCTTAATGAAAAACGGTCAGTTTGCATACTACTTTAAAGAGGGAGCCCGGCTAGCTCAGTCGGTAGAGCATGAGACTCTTAATCTCAGGGTCGTGGGTTCGAGCCCCACGTTGGGCGAAAACGAGAAATTTTTGCAGGATTATTGCATTGGATCTCATAATATGGCAATTAATCTTGCATTAGACATGCAATAACTCCCAAAAATTGTATATCTTTGGTTTCCCATTGGTGGGAAATGTAACTTCAAGATTAGGTAGGGCATTAGTCTAGATTAACATACAGCGATATTACTCCTATTCAAGTACTAAACAGGCCAACCTGAACTGTAAAACATCCCCTAAGTGGAGGTAAGGCATCAGTTAGGAGTGAACTGAACACTCATGTAATGGGCAATTTGACGTCAAATAAAGTGTGGTAGGCATTACCATTACTTTTGAAATGTTATTCTGAGGGAGCACACAGGGGAATTAGCTCAAATGGTAGAGCGCTCGCTTAGCATGCGAGAGGTAGCGGGATCGATGCCCGCATTCTCCATTCTAAAATGTACATACATTTTATTTTTAACTTGTCATTGCCAAGCTTGTTGCATAGTAAGAACAGATACATCACAGATGGCTTTCATATATGGTCACATCATAACAACTAAAGGTGTTTTATCAAAAGGGTTTAGGTATTCGTTAGCTTGTGAGAGCAATTTGAGTTCTTATGCAATCTCACAATGACATTTCCACAACTTCCATTTCAATTTTGTCTCATTTTACTTGACACTCTGTCCACTGAGGGATCTATAAATGATAAGTTCCTTGAAAAACAAGAGTTGAGGAATATCCAGGAACTGGTTTTCTTAATGAAAAACGATCAGTTTGCATACTACTTTAAAGAGGGAGCCCGGCTAGCTCAGTCGGTAGAGCATGAGACTCTTAATCTCAGGGTCGTGGGTTCGAGCCCCACGTTGGGCGAAAACGAGAAATTTTTGCAGGATTATTGCATTGGATCTCATAATATGGCAATTAATCTTGCATTAGACATGCAATAACTCCCAAAAATTGTATATCTTTGGTTTCCCATTGGTGGGAAATGTAACTTCAAGATTAGGTAGGGCATTAGTCTAGATTAACATACAGCGATATTACTCCTATTCAAGTACTAAACAGGCCAACCTGAACTGTAAAACATCCCCTAAGTGGAGGTAAGGCATCAGTTAGGAGTGAACTGAACACTCATGTAATGTGCAATTTGACGTCAAATAAAGTGTGGAAGGCATTAACATTACTTTTGAAATGTTATTCTGAGGGAGCACACAGGGGAATTAGCTCAAATGGTAGAGCGCTCGCTTAGCATGCGAGAGGTAGCGGGATCGATGCCCGCATTCTCCATTCTAAAATGTACATACATTTTATTTTTAACTTGTCATTGCCAAGCTTGTTGCATAGTAAGAACAGATAAATCACAGATGGCTTTCATATATGGTCACATCATAACAACTAAAGGGGTTTTATCAAAAGGGTTTAGGTATTCGTTAGCTTGTGAGAGCAATTTGAGTTCTTATGCAATCTCACAATGACATTTCCACAACTTCCATTTCAATTTTGTCTCATTTTACTTGACACTCTGTCCACTGAGGGATCTATAAATGATAAGTTCCTTGAAAAACAAGAGTTGAGGAATATCCAGGAACTGGTTTTCTTAATGAAAAACGATCAGTTTGCATACTACTTTAAAGAGGGAGCCCGGCTAGCTCAGTCGGTAGAGCATGAGACTCTTAATCTCAGGATCGTGGGTTCGAGCCCCACGTTGGGCGAAAACGAGAAATTTTTGCAGGATTATTGCATTGGATCTCATAATATGGCAATTAATCTTGCATTAGACATGCAATAACTCCCAAAAATTGTATATCTTTGGTTTCCCATTGGTGGGAAATGTAACTTCAAGATTAGGTAGGGCATTAGTCTAGATTAACATACAGCGATATTACTCCTATTCAAGTACTAAACAGGCCAACCTGAACTGTAAAACATCCCCTAAGTGGAGGTAAGGCATCAGTTAGGAGTGAACTGAACACTCATGTAATGTGCAATTTGACGTCAAATAAAGTGTGGAAGGCATTAACATTACTTTTGAAATGTTATTCTGAGGGAGCACACAGGGGAATTAGCTCAAATGGTAGAGCGCTCGCTTAGCATGCGAGAGGTAGCGGGATCGATGCCCGCATTCTCCATTCTAAAATGTACATACATTTTATTTTTAACTTGTCATTGCCAAGCTTGTTGCATAGTAAGAACAGATAAATCACAGATGGCTTTCATATATGGTCACATCATAACAACTAAAGGGGTTTTATCAAAAGGGTTTAGGTATTCGTTAGCTTGTGAGAGCAATTTGAGTTCTTATGCAATCTCACAATGACATTTCCACAACTTCCATTTCAATTTTGTCTCATTTTACTTGACACTCTGTCCACTGAGGGATCTATAAATGATAAGTTCCTTGAAAAACAAGAGTTGAGGAATATCCAGGAACTGGTTTTCTTAATGAAAAACGATCAGTTTGCATACTACTTTAAAGAGGGAGCCCGGCTAGCTCAGTCGGTAGAGCATGAGACTCTTAATCTCAGGGTCGTGGGTTCGAGCCCCACGTTGGGCGAAAACGAGTAATTTTTGCAGGATTATTGCATTGGATCTCATAATATGGCAATTAATCTTGCATTAGACATGCAATAACTCCCAAAAATTGTATATCTTTGGTTTCCCATTGGTGGGAAATGTAACTTCAAGATTAGGTAGGGCATTAGTCTAGATTAACATACAGCGATATTACTCCTATTCAAGTACTAAACAGGCCAACCTGAACTGTAAAACATCCCCTAAGTGGAGGTAAGGCATCAGTTAGGAGTGAACTGAACACTCATGTAATGGTCAATTTGACGTCAAATAAAGTGTCGTAGGCATTAACATTACTTTTGAAATGTTATTCTGAGGGAGCACACAGGGGAATTAGCTCAAATGGTAGAGCGCTCGATTAGCATGCGAGAGGTAGCGGGATCGATGCCCGCATTCTCCATTCTAAAATGTACATACATTTTATTTTTAACTTGTCATTGCCAAGCTTGTTGCATAGTAAGAACAGATAAATCACAGATGGCTTTCATATATGGTCACATAACAACTAAAGTGGTTTTATCAGAAGGGTTTAGGTATTCGTTAGCTTGTGAGAGCAATTTGAGTTCTTATGCAATCTCACAATGACATTTCCACAACTTCCATTTCAATTTTGTCTCATTTTACTTGACACTCTGTCCACTGAGGGATCTATAAATGATAAGTTCCTTGAAAAACAAGTTGAGGAATATCCAGGAACTGGTTTTCTTAATGAAAAACGATCAGTTTGCATTCTACTTTAAAGAGGGAGCCCGGCTAGCTCAGTCGGTAGAGCATGAGACTCTTAATCTCAGGGTCGTGGGTTCGAGCCCCACGTTGGGCGAAAACGAGTATTTTTTGCAGGATTATTGTGTTGGATCTCATAATATGGCAATTAATCTTGCATTAGACATGCAATAACTCCCAAAAATTGTATATCTTTGTTTTCCCATTGGTGGGAAATGTAACTTCAAGATTAGGTAGGGCATTAGTCTAGATTAACATACAGCGATATTACTCCTATTCAAGTACTAAACAGGCCAACCTGAACTGTAAAACATCCCCTAAGTGGAGGTAAGGCATCAGTTAGGAGTGAACTGAACACTCATGTAATGGGCAATTTGACATCAAATAAAGTGTGGTAGGCATTACCATTACTTTTGAAATGTTATTCTGAGGGAGCACACAGGGGAATTAGCTCAAATGGTAGAGCGCTCGCTTAGCATGCGAGAGGTAGCGGGATCGATGCCCGCATTCTCCATTCTAAAATGTACATACATTTTATTTTTAACTTGTCATTGCCAAGCTTGTTGCATAGTAAGAACAGACAAATCACAGATGGCTTTCATATATGGTCACATCATAACAACTAAAGGTGTTTTATCAAAAGGGTTTAGGTATTCGTTAGCTTGTGAGAGCAATTTGAGTTCTTATGCAATCTCACAATGACATTTCCACAACTTCCATTTCAATTTTGTCTCATTTTACTTGACACTCTGTCCACTGAGGGATCTATAAATGATAAGTTCCTTGAAAAACAAGAGTTGAGGAATATCCAGGAACTGGTTTTCTTAATGAAAAACGATCAGTTTGCATACTACTTTAAAGAGGGATCCCGGCTAGCTCAGTCGGTAGAGCATGAGACTCTTGATCTCAGGGTCGTGGGTTCGAGCATGAGACTCTTAATCTCAGGGTCGTGGGTTCGAGCCCCACGTTGGGCGAAAACGAGTACTTTTTGCAGGATTATTGCATTGGATCTCATAATATGGCAATTAATCTTGCATTAGACATGCAATAACTCCCAAAAATTGTATATCTTTGGTTTCCCATTGGTGGGAAATGTAACTTCAAGATTAGGTAGGGCATTAGTCTAGATTAACATACAGCGATATTACTCCTATTCAAGTACTAAACAGGCCAACCTGAACTGTAAAACATCCCCTAAGTGGAGGTAAGGCATCAGTTAGGAGTGAACTGAACACTCATGTAATGGGCAATTTGACGTCAAATAAAGTGTGGTAGGCATTACCATTACTTTTGAAATGTTATTCTGAGGGAGCACACAGGGGAATTAGCTCAAATGGTAGAGCGCTCGCTTAGCATGCGAGAGGTAGCGGGATCGATGCCCGCATTCTCCATTCTAAAATGTACATACATTTTATTTTTAACTTGTCATTGCCAAGCTTGTTGCATAGTAAGAACAGATACATCACAGATGGCTTTCATATATGGTCACATCATAACAACTAAAGGTGTTTTATCAAAAGGGTTTAGGTATTCGTTAGCTTGTGAGAGCAATTTGAGTTCTTATGCAATCTCACAATGACATTTCCACAACTTCCATTTCAATTTTGTCTCATTTTACTTGACACTCTGTCCACTGAGGGATCTATAAATGATAAGTTCCTTGAAAAACAAGAGTTGAGGAATATCCAGGAACTGGTTTTCTTAATGAAAAACGATCAGTTTGCATACTACTTTAAAGAGGGAGCCCGGCTAGCTCAGTCGGTAGAGCATGAGACTCTTAATCTCAGGGTCGTGGGTTCGAGCCCCACGTTGGGCGAAAACGAGAAATTTTTGCAGGATTATTGCATTGGATCTCATAATATGGCAATTAATCTTGCATTAGACATGCAATAACTCCCAAAAATTGTATATCTTTGGTTTCCCATTGGTGGGAAATGTAACTTCAAGATTAGGTAGGGCATTAGTCTAGATTAACATACAGCGATATTACTCCTATTCAAGTACTAAACAGGCCAACCTGAACTGTAAAACATCCCCTAAGTGGAGGTAAGGCATCAGTTTTGAGTGAACTGAAAACTCATGTAATGTGCAATTTGACGTCAAATAAAGTGTGGAAGGCATTAACATTACTTTTGAAATGTTATTCTGAGGGAGCACACAGGGGAATTAGCTCAAATGGTAGAGCGCTCGCTTAGCATGCGAGAGGTAGCGGGATCGATGCCCGCATTCTCCATTCTAAAATGTACATACATTTTATTTTTAACTTGACATTGCCAAGCTTGTTGCATAGTAAGAACAGATAAATCACAGATGGCTTTCATATATGGTCACATCATAACAACTAAAGGGGTTTTATCAAAAGGGTTTAGGTATTCGTTAGCTTGTGAGAGCAATTTGAGTTCTTATGCAATCTCACAATGACATTTCCACAACTTCCATTTCAATTTTGTCTCATTTTACTTGACACTCTGTCCACTGAGGGATCTATAAATGATAAGTTCCTTGAAAAACAAGAGTTGAGGAATATCCAGGAACTGGTTTTCTTAATGAAAAACGATCAGTTTGCATACTACTTTAAAGAGGGAGCCCGGCTAGCTCAGTCGGTAGAGCATGAGACTCTTAATCTCAGGGTCGTGGGTTCGAGCCCCACGTTGGGCGAAAACGAGTAATTTTTGCAGGATTATTGCATTGGATCTCATAATATGGCAATTAATCTTGCATTAGACATGCAATAACTCCCAAAAATTGTATATCTTTGGTTTCCCATTGGTGGGAAATGTAACTTCAAGATTAGGTAGGGCATTAGTCTAGATTAACATACAGCGATATTACTCCTATTCAAGTACTAAACAGGCCAACCTGAACTGTAAAACATCCCCTAAGTGGAGGTAAGGCATCAGTTAGGAGTGAACTGAACACTCATGTAATGGTCAATTTGACGTCAAATAAAGTGTCGTAGGCATTAACATTACTTTTGAAATGTTATTCTGAGGGAGCACACAGGGGAATTAGCTCAAATGGTAGAGCGCTCGATTAGCATGCGAGAGGTAGCGGGATCGATGCCCGCATTCTCCATTCTAAAATGTACATACATTTTATTTTTAACTTGTCATTGCCAAGCTTGTTGCATAGTAAGAACAGATAAATCACAGATGGCTTTCATATATGGTCACATAACAACTAAAGTGGTTTTATCAAAAGGGTTTAGGTATTCATTAGCTTGTGAGAGCAATTTGAGTTCTTATGCAATCTCACAATGACATTTCCACAACTTCCATTTCAATTTTGTCTCATTTTACTTGACACTCTGTCCACTGAGGGATCTATAAATGATAAGTTCCTTGAAAAACAAGTTGAGGAATATCCAGGAACTGGTTTTCTTAATGAAAAACGATCAGTTTGCATTCTACTTTAAAGAGGGAGCCCGGCTAGCTCAGTCGGTAGAGCATGAGACTCTTAATCTCAGGGTCGTGGGTTCGAGCCCCACGTTGGGCGAAAACGAGTATTTTTTGCAGGATTATTGTGTTGGATCTCATAATATGGCAATTAATCTTGCATTAGACATGCAATAACTCCCAAAAATTGTATATCTTTGGTTTCCCATTGGTGGGAAATGTAACTTCAAGATTAGGTAGGGCATTAGTCTAGATTAACATACAGCGATATTACTCCTATTCAAGTACTTAACAGGCCAACCTGAACTGTAAAACATCCCCTAAGTGGAGGTAAGGCATCAGTTAGGAGTGAACTGAACACTCATGTAATGGGCAATTTGACATCAAATAAAGTGTGGTAGGCATTACCATTACTTTTGAAATGTTATTCTGAGGGAGCACACAGGGGAATTAGCTCAAATGGTAGAGCGCTCGCTTAGCATGCGAGAGGTAGCGGGATCGATGCCCGCATTCTCCATTCTAAAATGTACATACATTTTATTTTTAACTTGTCATTGCCAAGCTTGTTGCATAGTAAGAACAGATAAATCACAGATGGCTTTCATATATGGTCACATCATAACAACTAAAGGTGTTTTATCAAAAGGGTTTAGGTATTTTTTAGCTTGTGAGAGCAATTTGAGTTCTTATGCAATCTCACAATGACATTTCCACAACTTCCATTTCAATTTTGTCTCATTTTACTTGACACTCTGTCCACTGAGGGATCTATAAATGATAAGTTCCTTGAAAAACAAGAGTTGAGGAATATCCAGGAACTGATTTTCTTAATGAAAAACGATCAGTTTGCATACTACTTTAAAGAGGGAGCCCGGCTAGCTCAGTCTGTAGAGCATGAGACTCTTAATCTCAGGGTCGTGGGTTCGAGCCCCACGTTGGGCGAAAACGAGTATTTTTTGCAGGATTATTGTGTTGGATCTCATAATATGGCAATTAATCTTGCATTAGACAAGCAATAACTCCCAAAAATTGTTTATCTTTGGTTTCCCATTGGTGGGAAATGTAACTTCAAGATTAGGTAGGGCATTAGTCTAGATTAACATACAGCGATATTACTCCTATTCAAGTACTTAACAGGCCAACCTGAACTGTAAAGCATCCCCTAAGTGGAGGTAAGGCATCAGTTAGGAGTGAACTGAACACTCATGTAATGGGCAATTTGACATCAAATAAAGTGTGGTAGGCATTACCATTACTTTTGAAATGTTATTCTGAGGGAGCACACAGGGGAATTAGCTCAAATGGTAGAGGGCTCGCTTAGCATGCGAGAGGTAGCGGGATCCATTCTAAAATGTACATACATTTTATTTTTAACTTGTCATTGCCAAGCTTGTTGCATAGTAAGAACAGATAAATCACAGATGGCTTTCATATATGGTCACATCATAACAACTAAAGGTGTTTTATCAAAAGGGTTTAGGTATTTTTTAGCTTGTGAGAGCAATTTGAGTTCTTATGCAATCTCACAATGACATTTCCACAACTTCCATTTCAATTTTGTCTCATTTTACTTGACACTCTGTCCACTGAGGGATCTATAAATGATAAGTTCCTTGAAAAACAAGAGTTGAGGAATATCCAGGAACTGGTTTTCTTAATGAAAAATGATCAGTTTGCATACTACTTTAAAGAGGGAGCCCGGCTAGCTCAGTCGGTAGAGCATGAGACTCTTGATCTCAGGGTCGTGGGTTCGAGCATGAGACTCTTAATCTCAGGGTCGTGGGTTCGAGCCCCACGTTGAGCGAAAACGAGTAATTTTTGCAGGATTATTGCATTGGATCTCATAATATGGCAATTCATCTTGCATTAGACATGCAATAACTCCCAAAAATTGTATATCTTTGGTTTCCCATTGGTGGGAAATGTAACTTCAAGATTAGGTAGGGCATTAGTCTAGATTAACATACAGCGATATTACTCCTATTCAAGTACTAAACAGGCCAACCTGAACTGTAAAACATCCCCTAAGTGGAGGTAAGGCATCAGTTAGGAGTGTACTGAACACTCATGTAATGGGCAATTTGACATCAAATAAAGTGTGGTAGGCATTACCATTACTTTTGAAATGTTATTCTGAGGGAGCACACAGGGGAATTAGCTCAAATGGTAGAGCGCTTGCTTAGCATGCAAGAGGTAGCGGGATCGATGCCCGCATTCTCCCTTCTACAATGTACATACATTTTATTTTTAACTTGTCATTGCCAAGCTTGTTGCATAGTAAGAACAGATAAATCACAGATGGCTTTCATATATGGTCACATCATAACAACTAAAGGTGTTTTATCAAAAGGGTTTAGGTATTCGTTAGCTTGTGAGAGCAATTTGAGTTCTTATGCAATCTCACAATGACATTTCCACAACTTCCATTTCAATTTTGTCTCATTTTACTTGACACTCTGTCCACTGAGGGATCTATAAATGATAAGTTCCTTGAAAAACAAGAGTTGAGGAATATCCAGGAACTGGTTTTCTTAATGAAAAACGATCAGTTTGCATACTACTTTAAAGAGGGATCCCGGCTAGCTCAGTCGGTAGAGCATGAGACTCTTGATCTCAGGGTCGTGGGTTCGAGCATGAGACTCTTAATTTCAGGGTCGTGGGTTCGAGCCCCACGTTGGGCGAAAACGAGTAATTTTTGCAGGATTATTGCATTGGATCTCATAATATGGCAATTAATCTTGCATTAGACATGCAATAACTCCCAAAAATTGTATATCTTTGGTTTCCCATTGGTGGGAAATGTAACTTCAAGATTAGGTAGGGCATTAGTCTAGATTAACATACAGCGATATTACTCCTATTCAAGTACTAAACAGGCCAACCTGAACTGTAAAACATCCCCTAAGTGGAGGTAAGGCATCAGTTAGGAGTGAACTGAACACTCATGTAATGTGCAATTTGACGTCAAATAAAGTGTGGAAGGCATTAACATTACTTTTGAAATGTTATTCTGAGGGAGCACACAGGGGAATTAGCTCAAATGGTAGAGCGCTCGCTTAGCATGCGAGAGGTAGCGGGATCGATGGCCGCATTCTCCATTCTAAAATGTACATACATTTTATTTTTAACTTGTCATTGCCAAGCTTGTTGCATAGTAAGAACAGATAAATCACAGATGGCTTTCATATATGGTCACATCATAACAACTAAAGTGGTTTTATCAAAAGGGTTTAGGTATTCGTTAGCTTGTGAGAGCAATTTGAGTTCTTATGCAATCTCACAATGACATTTCCACAACTTCCATTTCAGTTTTGTCTCATTTTACTTGACACTCTGTCCACTGAGGGATCTATAAATGATAAGTTCCTTGAAAAACAAGAGTTGAGGAATATCCAGGAACTGGTTTTCTTAATGAAAAACGATCAGTTTGCATACTACTTTAAAGAGGGAGCCCGGCTAGCTCAGTCGGTAGAGCATGAGACTCTTGATCTCAGGGTCGTGGGTTCGAGCATGAGACTCTTAATCTCAGGGTCGTGGGTTCGAGCCCCACGTTGGGCGAAAACGAGTAATTTTTGCAGGATTATTGCATTGGATCTCATAATATGGCAATTAATCTTGCATTAGACATGCAATAACTCCCAAAAATTGTATATCTTTGTTTTCCCATTGGTGGGAAATGTAACTTCAAGATTAGGTAGGGCATTAGTCTAGATTAACATACAGCGATATTACTCCTATTCAAGTACTAAACAGGCCAACCTGAACTGTAAAACATCCCCTAAGTGGAGGTAAGGCATCAGTTAGGAGTGAACTGAACACTCATGTAATGGGCAATTTGACATCAAATAAAGTGTGGTAGGCATTACCATTACTTTTGAAATGTTATTCTGAGGGAGCACACAGGGGAATTAGCTCAAATGGTAGAGCGCTCGCTTAGCATGCGAGAGGTAGCGGGATCGATGCCCGCATTCTCCATTCTAAAATGTACATACATTTTATTTTTAACTTGTCATTGCCAAGCTTGTTGCATAGTAAGAACAGACAAATCACAGATGGCTTTCATATATGGTCACATCATAACAACTAAAGGTGTTTTATCAAAAGGGTTTAGGTATTCGTTAGCTTGTGAGAGCAATTTGAGTTCTTATGCAATCTCACAATGACATTTCCACAACTTCCATTTCAATTTTGTCTCATTTTACTTGACACTCTGTCCACTGAGGGATCTATAAATGATAAGTTCCTTGAAAAACAAGAGTTGAGGAATATCCAGGAACTGGTTTTCTTAATGAAAAACGATCAGTTTGCATACTACTTTAAAGAGGGATCCCGGCTAGCTCAGTCGGTAGAGCATGAGACTCTTGATCTCAGGGTCGTGGGTTCGAGCATGAGACTCTTAATCTCAGGGTCGTGGGTTCGAGCCCCACGTTGGGCGAAAACGAGTAATTTTTGCAGGATTATTGCATTGGATCTCATAATATGGCAATTAATCTTGCATTAGACATGCAATAACTCCCAAAAATTGTATATCTTTGGTTTCCCATTGGTGGGAAATGTAACTTCAAGATTAGGTAGGGCATTAGTCTAGATTAACATACAGCGATATTACTCCTATTCAAGTACTAAACAGGCCAACCTGAACTGTAAAACATCCCCTAAGTGGAGGTAAGGCATCAGTTAGGAGTGAACTGAACACTCATGTAATGGGCAATTTGACGTCAAATAAAGTGTGGTAGGCATTACCATTACTTTTGAAATGTTATTCTGAGGGAGCACACAGGGGAATTAGCTCAAATGGTAGAGCGCTCGCTTAGCATGCGAGAGGTAGCGGGATCGATGCCCGCATTCTCCATTCTAAAATGTACATACATTTTATTTTTAACTTGTCATTGCCAAGCTTGTTGCATAGTAAGAACAGATACATCACAGATGGCTTTCATATATGGTCACATCATAACAACTAAAGGTGTTTTATCAAAAGGGTTTTAGGTATTCGTTAGCTTGTGAGAGCAATTTGAGTTCTTATGCAATCTCACAATGACATTTCCACAACTTCCATTTCAATTTTGTCTCATTTTACTTGACACTCTGTCCACTGAGGGATCTATAAATGATAAGTTCCTTGAAAAACAAGAGTTGAGGAATATCCAGGAACTGGTTTTCTTAATGAAAAACGATCAGTTTGCATACTACTTTAAAGAGGGAGCCCGGCTAGCTCAGTCGGTAGAGCATGAGACTCTTAATCTCAGGGTCGTGGGTTCGAGCCCCACGTTGGGCGAAAACGAGAAATTTTTGCAGGATTATTGCATTGGATCTCATAATATGGCAATTAATCTTGCATTAGACATGCAATAACTCCCAAAAATTGTATATCTTTGGTTTCCCATTGGTGGGAAATGTAACTTCAAGATTAGGTAGGGCATTAGTCTAGATTAACATACAGCGATATTACTCCTATTCAAGTACTAAACAGGCCAACCTGAACTGTAAAACATCCCCTAAGTGGAGGTAAGGCATCAGTTAGGAGTGAACTGAACACTCATGTAATGTGCAATTTGACGTCAAATAAAGTGTGGAAGGCATTAACATTACTTTTGAAATGTTATTCTGAGGGAGCACACAGGGGAATTAGCTCAAATGGTAGAGCGCTCGCTTAGCATGCGAGAGGTAGCGGGATCGATGCCCGCATTCTCCATTCTAAAATGTACATACATTTTATTTTTAACTTGTCATTGCCAAGCTTGTTGCATAGTAAGAACAGATAAATCACAGATGGCTTTCATATATGGTCACATAACAACTAAAGTGGTTTTATCAAAAGGGTTTAGGTATTCGTTAGCTTGTGAGAGCAATTTGAGTTCTTATGCAATCTCACAATGACATTTCCACAACTTCCATTTCAATTTTGTCTCATTTTACTTGACACTCTGTCCACTGAGGGATCTATAAATGATAAGTTCCTTGAAAAACAAGTTGAGGAATATCCAGGAACTGGTTTTCTTAATGAAAAACGATCAGTTTGCATTCTACTTTAAAGAGGGAGCCCGGCTAGCTCAGTCGGTAGAGCATGAGACTCTTAATCTCAGGGTCGTGGGTTCGAGCCCCACGTTGGGCGAAAACGAGTATTTTTTGCAGGATTATTGTGTTGGATCTCATAATATGGCAATTAATCTTGCATTAGACATGCAATAACTCCCAAAAATTGTATATCTTTGGTTTCCCATTGGTGGGAAATGTAACTTCAAGATTAGGTAGGGCATTAGTCTAGATTAACATACAGCGATATTACTCCTATTCAAGTACTTAACAGGCCAACCTGAACTGTAAAACATCCCCTAAGTGGAGGTAAGGCATCAGTTAGGAGTGAACTGAACACTCATGTAATGGGCAATTTGACATCAAATAAAGTGTGGTAGGCATTACCATTACTTTTGAAATGTTATTCTGAGGGAGCACACAGGGGAATTAGCTCAAATGGTAGAGCGCTTGCTTAGCATGCGAGAGGTAGCGGGATCGATGCCCGCATTCTCCATTCTAAAATGTACATACATTTTATTTTTAACTTGTCATTGCCAAGCTTGTTGCATAGTAAGAACAGATAAATCACAGATGGCTTTCATATATGGTCACATCATAACAACTAAAGGTGTTTTATCAAAAGGGTTTAGGTATTTTTTAGCTTGTGAGAGCAATTTGAGTTCTTATGCAATCTCACAATGACATTTCCACAACTTCCATTTCAATTTTGTCTCATTTTACTTGACACTCTGTCCACTGAGGGATCTATAAATGATAAGTTCCTTGAAAAACAAGAGTTGAGGAATATCCAGGAACTGGTTTTCTTAATGAAAAATGATCCGTTTGCATACTACTTTAAAGAGGGAGCCCGGCTAGCTCAGTCGGTAGAGCATGAGACTCTTGATCTCAGGGTCGTGGGTTCGAGCATGAGACTCTTAATCTCAGGGTCGTGGGTTCGAGCCCCACGTTGGGCGAAAACGAGTAATTTTTGCAGGATTATTGCATTGGATCTCATAATATGGCAATTCATCTTGCATTAGACATGCAATAACTCCCAAAAATTGTATATCTTTGGTTTCCCATTGGTGGGAAATGTAACTTCAAGATTAGGTAGGGCATTAGTCTAGATTAACATACAGCGATATTACTCCTATTCAAGTACTAAACAGGCCAACCTGAACTGTAAAACATCCCCTAAGTGGAGGTAAGGCATCAGTTAGGAGTGAACTGAACACTCATGTAATGGGCAATTTGACATCAAATAAAGTGTGGTAGGCATTACCATTACTTTTGAAATGTTATTCTGAGGGAGCACACAGGGGAATTAGCTCAAATGGTAGAGCGCTCGCTTAGCATGCGAGAGGTAGCGGGATCGATGGCCTCATTCTCCATTCTAAAATGTACATACATTTTATTTTTAACTTGTCATTGCCAAGCTTGTTGCATAGTAAGAACAGATACATCACAGATGGCTTTCATAAATGGTCACATCATAACAACTAAAGGTGTTTTATCAAAAGGGTTTAGGTATTCGTTAGCTTGTGAGAGCAATTTGATTTCTTATGCAATCTCACAATGACATTTCCACAACTTCCATTTCAATTTTGTCTCATTTTACTTGACACTCTGTCCACTGAGGGATCTATAAATGATAAGTTCCTTGAAAAACAAGAGTTGAGGAATATCCAGGAACTGGTTTTCTTAATGAAAAACGATCAGTTTGCATTCTACTTTAAAGAGGGAGCCCGGCTAGCTCAGTCGGTAGAGCATGAGACTCTTAATCTCAGGGTCGTGGGTTTGAGCCCCACGTTGGGCGAAAACGAGTATTTTTTGCAGGATTATTGTGTTGGATCTCATAATATGGCAATTAATCTTGCATTAGACATGCAATAACTCCCAAAAATTGTATATCTTTGGTTTCCCATTGGTGGGAAATGTAACTTCAAGATTAGGTAGGGCATTAGTCTAGATTAACATACAGCGATATTACTCCTATTCAAGTACTTAACAGGCCAACCTGAACTGTAAAACATCCCCTAAGTGGAGGTAAGGCATCAGTTAGGAGTGAACTGAACACTCATGTAATGGGCAATTTGACATCAAATAAAGTGTGGTAGGCATTACCATTACTTTTGAAATGTTATTCTGAGGGAGCACACAGGGGAATTAGCTCAAATGGTAGAGCGCTCGCTTAGCATGCGAGAGGTAGCGGGATCGATGCCCGCATTCTCCATTCTAAAATGTACATACATTTTATTTTTAACTTGTCATTGCCAAGCTTGTTGCATAGTAAGAACAGATAAATCACAGATGGCTTTCATATATGGTCACATCATAACAACTAAAGGTGTTTTATCAAAAGGGTTTAGGTATTTTTTAGCTTGTGAGAGCAATTTGAGTTCTTATGCAATCTCACAATGACATTTCCACAACTTCCATTTCAATTTTGTCTCATTTTACTTGACACTCTGTCCACTGAGGGATCTATAAATGATAAGTTCCTTGAAAAACTAGAGTTGAGGAATATCCAGGAACTGGTTTTCTTAATGAAAAATGATCCGTTTGCATACTACTTTAAAGAGGGAGCCCGGCTAGCTCAGTCGGTAGAGCATGAGACTCTTGATCTCAGGGTCGTGGGTTCGAGCATGAGACTCTTAATCTCAGGGTCGTGGGTTCGAGCCCCACGTTGGGCGAAAACGAGTAATTTTTGCAGGATTATTGCATTGGATCTCATAATATGGCAATTCATCTTGCATTAGACATGCAATAACTCCCAAAAATTGTATATCTTTGGTTTCCCATTGGTGGGAAATGTAACTTCAAGATTAGGTAGGGCATTAGTCTAGATTAACATACAGCGATATTACTCCTATTCAAGTACTAAACAGGCCAACCTGAACTGTAAAACATCCCCTAAGTGGAGGTAAGGCATCAGTTAGGAGTGAACTGAACACTCATGTAATGGGCAATTTGACATCAAATAAAGTGTGGTAGGCATTACCATTACTTTTGAAATGTTATTCTGAGGGAGCACACAGGGGAATTAGCTCAAATGGTAGAGCGCTCGCTTAGCATGCGAGAGGTAGCGGGATCGATGGCCTCATTCTCCATTCTAAAATGTACATACATTTTATTTTTAACTTGTCATTGCCAAGCTTGTTGCATAGTAAGAACAGATACATCACAGATGGCTTTCATAAATGGTCACATCATAACAACTAAAGGTGTTTTATCAAAAGGGTTTAGGTATTCGTTAGCTTGTGAGAGCAATTTGATTTCTTATGCAATCTCACAATGACATTTCCACAACTTCCATTTCAATTTTGTCTCATTTTACTTGACACTCTGTCCACTGAGGGATCTATAAATGATAAGTTCCTTGAAAAACAAGAGTTGAGGAATATCCAGGAACTGGTTTTCTTAATGAAAAACGATCAGTTTGCATTCTACTTTAAAGAGGGAGCCCGGCTAGCTCAGTCGGTAGAGCATGAGACTCTTAATCTCAGGGTCGTGGGTTCGAGCCCCACGTTGGGCGAAAACGAGTATTTTTTGCAGGATTATTGTGTTGGATCTCATAATATGGCAATTAATCTTGCATTAGACATGCAATAACTCCCAAAAATTGTATATCTTTGGTTTCCCATTGGTGGGAAATGTAACTTCAAGATTAGGTAGGGCATTAGTCTAGATTAACATACAGCGATATTACTCCTATTCAAGTACTTAACAGGCCAACCTGAACTGTAAAACATCCCCTAAGTGGAGGTAAGGCATCAGTTAGGAGTGAACTGAACACTCATGTAATGGGCAATTTGACATCAAATAAAGTGTGGTAGGCATTACCATTACTTTTGAAATGTTATTCTGAGGGAGCACACAGGGGAATTAGCTCAAATGGTAGAGCGCTCGCTTAGCATGCGAGAGGTAGCGGGATCGATGCCCGCATTCTCCATTCTAAAATGTACATACATTTTATTTTTAACTTGTCATTGCCAAGCTTGTTGCATAGTAAGAACAGATAAATCACAGATGGCTTTCATATATGGTCACATCATAACAACTAAAGGTGTTTTATCAAAAGGGTTTAGGTATTTTTTAGCTTGTGAGAGCAATTTGAGTTCTTATGCAATCTCACAATGACATTTCCACAACTTCCATTTCAATTTTGTCTCATTTTACTTGACACTCTGTCCACTGAGGGATCTATAAATGATAAGTTCCTTGAAAAACAAGAGTTGAGGAATATCCAGGAACTGGTTTTCTTAATGAAAAATGATCCGTTTGCATACTACTTTAAAGAGGGAGCCCGGCTAGCTCAGTCGGTAGAGCATGAGACTCTTAATCTCAGGGTCGTGGGTTCGAGCCCCACGTTGGGCGAAAACGAGTGATTTTTGCAGGATTATTGCATTGGATCTCATAATATGGCAATTAATCTTGCATTAGACATGCAATAACTCCCAAAAATTGTATATCTTTGGTTTCCCATTGGTGGGAAATGTAACTTCAAGAGTAGGTAGGGCATTAGTCTAGATTAACATACAGCGATATTACTCCTATTCAAGTACTAAACAGGCCAACCTGAACTGTAAAACATCCCCTAAGTGGAGGTAAGGCATCAGTTAGGAGTGAACTGAACACTCATGTAATGGTCAATTTGACGTCAAATAAAGTGTCGTAGGCATTAACATTACTTTTGAAATGTTATTCTGAGGGAGCACACAGGGGAATTAGCTCAAATGGTAGAGCGCTCGATTAGCATGCGAGAGGTAGCGGCATCGATGCCCGCATTCTCCATTCTAAAATGTACATACATTTTATTTTTAACTTGTCATTGCCAAGCTTGTTGCATAGTAAGAACAGATAAATCACAGATGGCTTTCATATATGGTCACATAACAACTAAAGTGGTTTTATCAAAAGGGTTTAGGTATTCGTTAGCTTGTGAGAGCAATTTGAGTTCTTATGCAATCTCACAATGACATTTCCACAACTTCCATTTCAATTTTGTCTCATTTTACTTGACACTCTGTCCACTGAGGGATCTATAAATGATAAGTTCCTTGAAAAACAAGTTGAGGAATATCCAGGAACTGGTTTTCTTAATGAAAAACGATCAGTTTGCATTCTACTTTAAAGAGGGAGCCCGGCTAGCTCAGTCGGTAGAGCATGAGACTCTTAATCTCAGGGTCGTGGGTTCGAGCCCCACGTTGGGCGGAAACGAGTATTTTTTGCAGGATTATTGTGTTGGATCTCATAATATGGCAATTAATCTTGCATTAGACATGCAATAACTCCCAAAAATTGTATATCTTTGGTTTCCCATTGGTGGGAAATGTAACTTCAAGATTAGGTAGGGCATTAGTCTAGATTAACATACAGCGATATTACTCCTATTCAAGTACTTAACAGGCCAACCTGAACTGTAAAACATCCCCTAAGTGGAGGTAAGGCATCAGTTAGGAGTGAACTGAACACTCATGTAATGGGCAATTTGACATCAAATAAAGTGTGGTAGGCATTACCATTACTTTTGAAATGTTATTCTGAGGGAGCACACAGGGGAATTAGCTCAAATGGTAGAGCGCTCGCTTAGCATGCGAGAGGTAGCGGGATCGATGGCCTCATTCTCCATTCTAAAATGTACATACATTTTATTTTTAACTTGTCATTGCCAAGCTTGTTGCATAGTAAGAACAGATACATCACAGATGGCTTTCATAAATGGTCACATCATAACAACTAAAGGTGTTTTATCAAAAGGGTTTAGGTATTCGTTAGCTTGTGAGAGCAATTTGATTTCTTATGCAATCTCACAATGACATTTCCACAACTTCCATTTCAATTTTGTCTCATTTTACTTGACACTCTGTCCACTGAGGGATCTATAAATGATAAGTTCCTTGAAAAACAAGAGTTGAGGAATATCCAGGAACTGGTTTTCTTAATGAAAAACGATCAGTTTGCATACTACTTTAAAGAGGGAGCCCGGCTAGCTCAGTCGGTAGAGCATGAGACTCTTAATCTCAGGGTCGTGGGTTCGAGCCCCACGTTGGGCGAAAACGAGTAATTTTTGCAGGATTATTGCATTGGATCTCATAATATGGCAATTAATCTTGCATTAGACATGCAATAACTCCCAAAAATTGTATATCTTTGGTTTCCCATTGGTGGGAAATGTAACTTCAAGATTAGGTAGGGCATTAGTCTAGATTAACATACAGCGATATTACTCCTATTCAAGTACTAAACAGGCCAACCTGAACTGTAAAACATCCCCTAAGTGGAGGTAAGGCATCAGTTAGGAGTGAACTGAACACTCATGTAATGTGCAATTTGACGTCAAATAAAGTGTGGAAGGCATTAACATTACTTTTGAAATGTTATTCTGAGGGAGCACACAGGGGAATTAGCTCAAATGGTAGAGCGCTCGCTTAGCATGCGAGAGGTAGCGGGATCAATGCCCGCATTCTCCATTCTAAAATGTACATACATTTTATTTTTATTTTGTCATTGCCAAGCTTGTTGCATAGTAAGAACAGATAAATCACAGATGGCTTTCATATATGGTCACATCATAACAACTAAAGGGGTTTTATCAAAAGGGTTTAGGTATTCGTTAGCTTGTGAGAGCAATTTGAGTTCTTATGCAATCTCACAATGACATTTCCACAACTTCCATTTCAATTTTGTCTCATTTTACTTGACACTCTGTCCACTGAGGGATCTATAAATGATAAGTTCCTTGAAAAACAAGAGTTGAGGAATATCCAGGAACTGATTTTCTTAATGAAAAACGATCAGTTTGCATACTACTTTAAAAAGGGAGCCCGGCTAGCTCAGTCTGTAGAGCATGAGACTCTTAATCTCAGGGTCGTGGGTTCGAGCCCCACGTTGGGCGAAAACGAGTAATTTTTGCAGGATTATTGCATTGGATCTCATAATATGACAATTAATCTTGCATTAGACATGCAATAACTCCCAAAAATTGTATATCTTTGGTTTCCCATTGGTGGGAAATGTAACTTCAAGATTAGGTAGGGCATTAGTCTAGATTAACATACAGCGATATTACTCCTATTCAAGTACTTAACAGGCCAACCTGAACTGTAAAACATCCCCTAAGTGGAGGTAAGGCATCAGTTAGGAGTGAACTGAACACTCATGTAATGGGCAATTTGACATCAAATAAAGTGTGGTAGGCATTACCATTACTTTTGAAATGTTATTCTGAGGGAGCACACAGGGGAATTAGCTCAAATGGTAGAGCGCTCGCTTAGCATGCGAGAGGTAGCGGGATCGATGGCCTCATTCTCCATTCTAAAATGTACATACATTTTATTTTTAACTTGTCATTGCCAAGCTTGTTGCATAGTAAGAACAGATACATCACAGATGGCTTTCATAAATGGTCACATCATAACAACTAAAGGTGTTTTATCAAAAGGGTTTAGGTATTCGTTAGCTTGTGAGAGCAATTTGATTTCTTATGCAATCTCACAATGACATTTCCACAACTTCCATTTCAATTTTGTCTCATTTTACTTGACACTCTGTCCACTGAGGGATCTATAAATGATAAGTTCCTTGAAAAACAAGAGTTGAGGAATATCCAGGAACTGGTTTTCTTAATGAAAAACGATCAGTTTGCATACTACTTTAAAGAGGGAGCCCGGCTAGCTCAGTCGGTAGAGCATGAGACTCTTAATCTCAGGGTCGTGGGTTCGAGCCCCACGTTGGGCGAAAACGAGTAATTTTTGCAGGATTATTGCATTGGATCTCATAATATGGCAATTAATCTTGCATTAGACATGCAATAACTCCCAAAAATTGTATATCTTTGGTTTCCCATTGGTGGGAAATGTAACTTCAAGATTAGGTAGGGCATTAGTCTAGATTAACATACAGCGATATTACTCCTATTCAAGTACTAAACAGGCCAACCTGAACTGTAAAACATCCCCTAAGTGGAGGTAAGGCATCAGTTAGGAGTGAACTGAACACTCATGTAATGTGCAATTTGACGTCAAATAAAGTGTGGAAGGCATTAACATTACTTTTGAAATGTTATTCTGAGGGAGCACACAGGGGAATTAGCTCAAATGGTAGAGCGCTCGCTTAGCATGCGAGAGGTAGCGGGATCGATGCCCGCATTCTCCATTCTAAAATGTACATACATTTTATTTTTATTTTGTCATTGCCAAGCTTGTTGCATAGTAAGAACAGATAAATCACAGATGGCTTTCATATATGGTCACATCATAACAACTAAAGGGGTTTTATCAAAAGGGTTTAGGTATTCGTTAGCTTGTGAGAGCAATTTGAGTTCTTATGCAATCTCACAATGACATTTCCACAACTTCCATTTCAATTTTGTCTCATTTTACTTGACACTCTGTCCACTGAGGGATCTATAAATGATAAGTTCCTTGAAAAACAAGAGTTGAGGAATATCCAGGAACTGATTTTCTTAATGAAAAACGATCAGTTTGCATACTACTTTAAAGAGGGAGCCCGGCTAGCTCAGTCTGTAGAGCATGAGACTCTTAATCTCAGGGTCGTGGGTTCGAGCCCCACGTTGGGCGAAAACGAGTAATTTTTGCAGGATTATTGCATTGGATCTCATAATATGACAATTAATCTTGCATTAGACATGCAATAACTCCCAAAAATTGTATATCTTTGGTTTCCCATTGGTGGGAAATGTAACTTCAAGATTAGGTAGGGCATTAGTCTAGATTAACATACAGCGATATTACTCCTATTCAAGTACTAAACAGGCCAACCTGAACTGTAAAACATCCCCTAAGTGGAGGTAAGGCATCAGTTAGGAGTGAACTGAACACTCATGTAATGGGCAATTTGACGTCAAATAAAGTGTCGTAGGCATTAACATTACTTTTGAAATGTTATTCTGAGGGAGCACACAGGGGAATTAGCTCAAATGGTAGAGCGCTCGCTTAGCATGCGAGAGGTAGCGGGATCGATGCCCGCATTCTCCATTCTAAAATGTACATACATTTTATTTTTAACTTGTCATTGCCAAGCTTGTTGCATAGTAAGAACAGATAAATCACAGATGGCTTTCATATATGGTCACATCATAACAACTAAAGGTGTTTTATCAAAAGGGTTTAGGTATTTTTTAGCTTGTGAGAGCAATTTGAGTTCTTATGCAATCTCACAATGCCATTTCCACAACTTTCATTTCAATTTTGTCTCATTTTACTTGACACTCTGTCCACTGAGGGATCTATAAATGATAAGTTCCTTGAAAAACAAGAGTTGAGGAATATCCAGGAACTGGTTTTCTTAATGAAAAATGATCAGTTTGCATACTACTGTAAAGAGGGAGCCCGGCTAGCTCAGTCGGTAGAGCATGAGACTCTTGATCTCAGGGTCGTGGGTTCGAGCATGAGACTCTTAATCTCAGGGTCGTGGGTTCGAGCCCCACGTTGGGCGAAAACAAGTCATTTTTGCAGGATTATTGCATTGGATCTCATAATATGGCAATTCATCTTGCATTAGACATGCAATAACTCCCAAAAATTGTATATCTTTGGTTTCCCATTGGTGGGAAATGTAACTTCAAGATTAGGTAGGGCATTAGTCTAGATTAACATACAGCGATATTACTCCTATTCAAGTACTAAACAGGCCAACCTGAACTGTAAAACATCCCCTAAGTGGAGGTAAGGCATCAGTTAGGAGTGAACTGAACACTCATGTAATGGGCAATTTGACATCAAATAAAGTGTGGTAGGCATTACCATTACTTTTGAAATGTTATTCTGAGGGAGCACACAGGGGAATTAGCTCAAATGGTAGAGTGCTCGCTTAGCATGCGAGAGGTAGCGGGATCCATTCTAAAAAGTACATACTTTTTATTTTGAACTTGTCATTGCCAAGCTTGTTGCATAGTAAGAACAGATAAATCACAGATGGCTTTCATATATGGTCACATCATAACAACTAAAGGTGTTTTATCAAAAGGGTTTAGGTATTTTTTAGCTTGTGAGAGCAATTTGAGTTCTTATGCAATCTCACAATGACATTTCCACAACTTCCATTTCAATTTTGTCTCATTTTACTTGACACTCTGTCCACTGAGGGATCTATAAATGATAAGTTCCTTGAAAAACAAGAGTTGAGGAATATCCAGGAACTGGTTTTCTTAATGAAAAATGATCAGTTTGCATACTACTTTAAAGAGGGAGCCCGGCTAGCTCAGTCGGTAGAGCATGAGACTCTTGATCTCAGGGTCGTGGGTTCGAGCATGAGACTCTTAATCTCAGGGTCGTGGGTTCAAGCCCCACGTTGGGCGAAAACGAGTAATTTTTGCAGGATTATTGCATTGGATCTCATAATATGGCAATTCATCTTGCATTAGACATGCAATAACTCCCAAAAATTGTATATCTTTGGTTTCCCATTGGTGGGAAATGTAACTTCAAGATTAGGTAGGGCATTAGTCTAGATTAACATACAGCGATATTACTCCTATTCAAGTACTAAACAGGCCAACCTGAACTGTAAAACATCCCCTAAGTGGAGGTAAGGCATCAGTTAGGAGTGAACTGAACACTCATGTAATGTGCAATTTGACGTCAAATAAAGTGTGGAAGGCATTAACATTACTTTTGAAATGTTATTCTGAGGGAGCACACAGGGGAATTAGCTCAAATGGTAGAGCGCTCGCTTAGCATGCGAGAGGTAGCGGGATCGATGCCCGCATTCTCCATTCTAAAATGTACATACATTTTATTTTTATTTTGTCATTGCCAAGCTTGTTGCATAGTAAGAACAGATAAATCACAGATGGCTTTCATATATGGTCACATCATAACAACTAAAGGGGTTTTATCAAAAGGGTTTAGGTATTCGTTAGCTTGTGAGAGCAATTTGAGTTCTTATGCAATCTCACAATGACATTTCCACAACTTCCATTTCAATTTTGTCTCATTTTACTTGACACTCTGTCCACTGAGGGATCTATAAATGATAAGTTCCTTGAAAAACAAGAGTTGAGGAATATCCAGGAACTGATTTTCTTAATGAAAAACGATCAGTTTGCATACTACTTTAAAGAGGGATCCCGGCTAGCTCAGTCTGTAGAGCATGAGACTCTTAATCTCAGGGTCGTGGGTTCGAGCCCCACGTTGGGCGAAAACGAGTAATTTTTGCAGGATTATTGCATTGGATCTCATAATATGACAATTAATCTTGCATTAGACATGCAATAACTCCCAAAAATTGTATATCTTTGGTTTCCCATTGGTGGGAAATGTAACTTCAAGATTAGGTAGGGCATTAGTCTAGATTAACATACAGCGATATTACTCCTATTCAAGTACTAAACAGGCCAACCTGAACTGTAAAACATCCCCTAAGTGGAGGTAAGGCATCAGTTAGGAGTGAACTGAACACTCATGTAATGGGCAATTTGACGTCAAATAAAGTGTCGTAGGCATTAACATTACTTTTGAAATGTTATTCTGAGGGAGCACACAGGGGAATTAGCTCAAATGGTAGAGCGCTCGCTTAGCATGCGAGAGGTAGCGGGATCGATGCCCGCATTCTCCATTCTAAAATGTACATACATTTTATTTTTAACTTG
>NC_136058.1:336634976-336642476 GCF_964261635.1 Lissotriton helveticus | reverse complement strand
CAGTTAGGAGTGAACTGAACACTCATGTAATGTGCAATTTGACGTCAAATAAAGTGTGGAAGGCATTAACATTACTTTTGAAATGTTATTCTGAGGGAGCACACAGGGGAATTAGCTCAAATGGTAGAGCGCTCGCTTAGCATGCGAGAGGTAGCGGGATCGATGCCCGCATTCTCCATTCTAAAATGTACATACATTTTATTTTTATTTTGTCATTGCCAAGCTTGTTGCATAGTAAGAACAGATAAATCACAGATGGCTTTCATATATGGTCACATCATAACAACTAAAGGGGTTTTATCAAAAGGGTTTAGGTATTCGTTAGCTTGTGAGAGCAATTTGAGTTCTTATGCAATCTCACAATGACATTTCCACAACTTCCATTTCAATTTTGTCTCATTTTACTTGACACTCTGTCCACTGAGGGATCTATAAATGATAAGTTCCTTGAAAAACAAGAGTTGAGGAATATCCAGGAACTGATTTTCTTAATGAAAAACGATCAGTTTGCATACTACTTTAAAGAGGGAGCCCGGCTAGCTCAGTCTGTAGAGCATGAGACTCTTAATCTCAGGGTCGTGGGTTCGAGCCCCACGTTGGGCGAAAACGAGTAATTTTTGCAGGATTATTGCATTGGATCTCATAATATGACAATTAATCTTGCATTAGACATGCAATAACTCCCAAAAATTGTATATCTTTGGTTTCCCATTGGTGGGAAATGTAACTTCAAGATTAGGTAGGGCATTAGTCTAGATTAACATACAGCGATATTACTCCTATTCAAGTACTAAACAGGCCAACCTGAACTGTAAAACATCCCCTAAGTGGAGGTAAGGCATCAGTTAGGAGTGAACTGAACACTCATGTAATGGGCAATTTGACGTCAAATAAAGTGTCGTAGGCATTAACATTACTTTTGAAATGTTATTCTGAGGGAGCACACAGGGGAATTAGCTCAAATGGTAGAGCGCTCGCTTAGCATGCGAGAGGTAGCGGGATCGATGCCCGCATTCTCCATTCTAAAATGTACATACATTTTATTTTTAACTTGTCATTGCCAAGCTTGTTGCATAGTAAGAACAGATAAATCACAGATGGCTTTCATATATGGTCACATCATAACAACTAAAGGTGTTTTATCAAAAGGGTTTAGGTATTTTTTAGCTTGTGAGAGCAATTTGAGTTCTTATGCAATCTCACAATGCCATTTCCACAACTTTCATTTCAATTTTGTCTCATTTTACTTGACACTCTGTCCACTGAGGGATCTATAAATGATAAGTTCCTTGAAAAACAAGAGTTGAGGAATATCCAGGAACTGGTTTTCTTAATGAAAAATGATCAGTTTGCATACTACTTTAAAGAGGGAGCCCGGCTAGCTCAGTCGGTAGAGCATGAGACTCTTGATCTCAGGGTCGTGGGTTCGAGCATGAGACTCTTAATCTCAGGGTCGTGGGTTCGAGCCCCACGTTGGGCAAAAACAAGTCATTTTTGCAGGATTATTGCATTGGATCTCATAATATGGCAATTCATCTTGCATTAGACATGCAATAACTCCCAAAAATTGTATATCTTTGGTTTCCCATTGGTGGGAAATGTAACTTCAAGATTAGGTAGGGCATTAGTCTAGATTAACATACAGCGATATTACTCCTATTCAAGTACTAAACAGGCCAACCTGAACTGTAAAACATCCCCTAAGTGGAGGTAAGGCATCAGTTAGGAGTGAACTGAACACTCATGTAATGGGCAATTTGACATCAAATAAAGTGTGGTAGGCATTACCATTACTTTTGAAATGTTATTCTGAGGGAGCACACAGGGGAATTAGCTCAAATGGTAGAGTGCTCGCTTAGCATGCGAGAGGTAGCGGGATCCATTCTAAAAAGTACATACTTTTTATTTTGAACTTGTCATTGCCAAGCTTGTTGCATAGTAAGAACAGATAAATCACAGATGGCTTTCATATATGGTCACATCATAACAACTAAAGGTGTTTTATCAAAAGGGTTTAGGTATTTTTTAGCTTGTGAGAGCAATTTGAGTTCTTATGCAATCTCACAATGACATTTCCACAACTTCCATTTCAATTTTGTCTCATTTTACTTGACACTCTGTCCACTGAGGGATCTATAAATGATAAGTTCCTTGAAAAACAAGAGTTGAGGAATATCCAGGAACTGGTTTTCTTAATGAAAAATGATCAGTTTGCATACTACTTTAAAGAGGGAGCCCGGCTAGCTCAGTCGGTAGAGCATGAGACTCTTGATCTCAGGGTCGTGGGTTCGAGCATGAGACTCTTAATCTCAGGGTCGTGGGTTCAAGCCCCACGTTGGGCGAAAACGAGTAATTTTTGCAGGATTATTGCATTGGATCTCATAATATGGCAATTCATCTTGCATTAGACATGCAATAACTCCCAAAAATTGTATATCTTTGGTTTCCCATTGGTGGGAAATGTAACTTCAAGATTAGGTAGGGCATTAGTCTAGATTAACATACAGCGATATTACTCCTATTCAAGTACTAAACAGGCCAACCTGAACTGTAAAACATCCCCTAAGTGGAGGTAAGGCATCAGTTAGGAGTGAACTGAACACTCATGTAATGTGCAATTTGAGGTCAAATAAAGTGTGGAAGGCATTAACATTACTTTTGAAATGTTATTCTGAGGGAGCACACAGGGGAATTAGCTCAAATGGTAGAGCGCTCGCTTAGCATGCGAGAGGTAGCGGGATCGATGCCCGCATTCTCCATTCTAAAATGTACATACATTTTATTTTTATTTTGTCATTGCCAAGCTTGTTGCATAGTAAGAACAGATAAATCACAGATGGCTTTCATATATGGTCACATCATAACAACTAAAGGGGTTTTATCAAAAGGGTTTAGGTATTTTTTAGCTTGTGAGAGCAATTTGAGTTCTTATGCAATCTCACAATGACATTTCCACAACTTTCATTTCAATTTTGTCTCATTTTACTTGACACTCTGTCCACTGAGGGATCTATAAATGATAAGTTCCTTGAAAAACAAGAGTTGAGGAATATCCAGGAACTGGTTTTCTTAATGAAAAATGATCAGTTTGCATACTACTTTAAAGAGGGAGCCCGGCTAGCTCAGTCGGTAGAGCATGAGACTCTTGATCTCAGGGTCGTGGGTACGAGCATGAGACTCTTAATCTCAGGGTCGTGGGTTCGAGCCCCACGTTGGGCGAAAACAAGTCATTTTTGCAGGATTATTGCATTGGATCTCATAATATGGCAATTCATCTTGCATTAGACATGCAATAACTCCCAAAAATTGTATATCTTTGGTTTCCCATTGGTGGGAAATGTAACTTCAAGATTAGGTAGGGCATTAGTCTAGATTAACATACAGCGATATTACTCCTATTCAAGTACTAAACAGGCCAACCTGAACTGTAAAACATCCCCTAAGTGGAGGTAAGGCATCAGTTAGGAGTGAACTGAACACTCATGTAATGGGCAATTTGACATCAAATAAAGTGTGGTAGGCATTACCATTACTTTTGAAATGTTATTCTGAGGGAGCACACAGGGGAATTAGCTCAAATGGTAGAGCGCTCGCTTAGCATGCGAGAGGTAGCGGGATCGATGGCCGCATTCTCCATTCTAAAATGTACATACATTTTATTTTTAACTTGTCATTGCCAAGCTTGTTGCATAGTAAGAACAGATAAATCACAGATGGCTTTCATATATGGTCACATCATAACAACTAAAGTGGTTTTATCAAAAGGGTTTAGGTATTCGTTAGCTTGTGAGAGCAATTTGAGTTCTTATGCAATCTCACAATGACATTTCCACAACTTCCATTTCAATTTTGTCTCATTTTACTTGACACTCTGTCCACTGAGGGATCTATAAATGATAAGTTCCTTGAAAAACAAGAGTTGAGGAATATCCAGGAACTGCTTTTCTTAATGAAAAACGATAAGTTTGCATACTACTTTAAAGAGGGAGCCCGGCTAGCTCAGTCGGTAGAGCATGAGACTCTTGATCTCAGGGTCGTGGGTTCGAGCATGAGACTCTTAATCTCAGGGTCGTGGGTTCGAGCCCCACGTTGGGCGAAAACGAGTAATTTTTGCAGGATTATTGCATTGGATCTCATAATATGGCAATTAATCTTGCATTAGACATGCAATAACTCCCAAAAATTGTATATCTTTGTTTTCCCATTGGTGAGAAATGTAACTTCAAGATTAGGTAGGGCATTAGTCTAGATTAACATACAGCGATATTACTCCTATTCAAGTACTAAACAGGCCAACCTGAACTGTAAAACATCCCCTAAGTGGAGGTAAGGCATCAGTTAGGAGTGAACTGAACACTCATGTAATGGGCAATTTGACATCAAATAAAGTGTGGTAGGCATTACCATTACTTTTGAAATGTTATTCTGAGGGAGCACACAGGGGAATTAGCTCAAATGGTAGAGTGCTCGCTTAGCATGCGAGAGGTAGCGGGATCCATTCTAAAAAGTACATACTTTTTATTTTGAACTTGTCATTGCCAAGCTTGTTGCATAGTAAGAACAGATAAATCACAGATGGCTTTCATATATGGTCACATCATAACAACTAAAGGTGTTTTATCAAAAGGGTTTAGGTATTTTTTAGCTTGTGAGAGCAATTTGAGTTCTTATGCAATCTCACAATGACATTTCCACAACTTCCATTTCAATTTTGTCTCATTTTACTTGACACTCTGTCCACTGAGGGATCTATAAATGATAAGTTCCTTGAAAAACAAGAGTTGAGGAATATCCAGGAACTGGTTTTCTTAATGAAAAATGATCAGTTTGCATACTACTTTAAAGAGGGAGCCCGGCTAGCTCAGTCGGTAGAGCATGAGACTCTTGATCTCAGGGTCGTGGGTTCGAGCATGAGACTCTTAATCTCAGGGTCGTGGGTTCAAGCCCCACGTTGGGCGAAAATGAGTAATTTTTGCAGGATTATTGCATTGGATCTCATAATATGGCAATTCATCTTGCATTAGACATGCAATAACTCCCAAAAATTGTATATCTTTGGTTTCCCATTGGTGGGAAATGTAACTTCAAGATTAGGTAGGGCATTAGTCTAGATTAACATACAGCGATATTACTCCTATTCAAGTACTAAACAGGCCAACCTGAACTGTAAAACATCCCCTAAGTGGAGGTAAGGCATCAGTTAGGAGTGAACTGAACACTCATGTAATGGGCAATTTGACATCAAATAAAGTGTGGAAGGCATTACCATTACTTTTGAAATGTTATTCTGAGAGAGCACACAGGGGAATTAGCTCAAATGGTAGAGCGCTCGCTTAGCATGCGAGAGGTAGCAGAATCGATGCCCGCATTCTCCATTCTACAATGTACACACATTTTATTTTTAACTTGTCATTGCCAAGCTTGTTGCATAGTAAGAACAGATAAATCACAGATGGCTTTCATATATGGTCACATCATAACAACTAAAGGTGTTTTATCAAAAGGGTTTAGGTATTTATTAGCTTGTGAGAGCAATTTGAGTTCTTATGCAATCTCACAATGACATTTCCACAACTTCCATTTCAATTTTGTCTCATTTTACTTGACACTCTGTCCACTGAGGGATCTATAAATGATAAGTTCCTTGAAAAACAAGAGTTGAGGAATATCCAGGAACTGGTTTTCTTAATGAAAAATGATCAGTTTGCATACTACTTTAAAGAGGGAGCCCGGCTAGCTCAGTCGGTAGAGCATGAGACTCTTGATCTCAGGGTCGTGGGTTCGAGCATGAGACTCTTAATCTCAGGGTCGTGGGTTCGAGCCCCACGTTGGGTGAAAACGAGTAATTTTTGCAGGATTATTGCATTGGATCTCATAATATGGCAATTCATCTTGCATTAGACATGCAATAACTCCCAAAAATTGTATATCTTTGGTTTCCCATTGGTGGGAAATGTAACTTCAAGATTAGGTAGGGCATTAGTCTAGATTAACATACAGCGATATTACTCCTATTCAAGTACTAAACAGGCCAACCTGAACTGTAAAACATCCCCTAAGTGGAGGTAAGGCATCAGTTAGGAGTGAACTGAACACTCATGTAATGGGCAATTTGACATCAAATAAAGTGTGGTAGGCATTACCATTACTTTTGAAATGTTATTCTGAGGGAGCACACAGGGGAATTAGCTCAAATGGTAGAGCGCTCGCTTAGCATGCGAGAGGTAGCGGAATCGATGCCCGCATTCTCCATTCCACAATGTACACACATTTTATTTTTAACTTGTCATTGCCAAGCTTGTTGCATAGTAAGAACAGA
Organism: Lissotriton helveticus; assembly: GCF_964261635.1. Taxonomy (NCBI): domain Eukaryota; kingdom Metazoa; phylum Chordata; class Amphibia; order Caudata; family Salamandridae; genus Lissotriton; species Lissotriton helveticus. The sequence continues at coordinate 336,636,157 of NC_136058.1, read as the reverse complement.
TAAATCACAGATGGCTTTCATATATGGTCACATCATAACAACTAAAGGTGTTTTATCAAAAGGGTTTAGGTATTTTTTAGCTTGTGAGAGCAATTTGAGTTCTTATGCAATCTCACAATGACATTTCCACAACTTCCATTTCAATTTTGTCTCATTTTACTTGACACTCTGTCCACTGAGGGATCTATAAATGATAAGTTCCTTGAAAAACAAGAGTTGAGGAATATCCAGGAACTGGTTTTCTTAATGAAAAACGATCAGTTTGCATACTACTTTACAGGTGGATCCCGGCTAGCTCAGTCGGTAGAGCATGAGACTTTTGATCTCTGGGTCGTGGGTTCGAGCATGAGACTCTTAATCTCAGGGTCGTGGGTTCGAGCCCCACGTTGGGCGAAAACGAGTAATTTTTGCAGGATTATTGCATTGGATCTCATAATATGGCAATTAATCTTGCATTAGACATGCAATAACTCCCAAAAATTGTATATCTTTGGTTTCCCATTGGTGGGAAATGTAACTTCAAGATTAGGTAGGGCATTAGTCTAGATTAACATACAGCGATATTACTCCTATTCAAGTACTAAACAGGCCAACCTGAACTGTAAAACATCCCCTAAGTGGAGGTAAGGCATCAGTTAGGAGTGAACTGAACACTCATGTAATGTGCAATTTGACGTCAAATAAAGTGTGGAAGGCATTAACATTACTTTTGAAATGTTATTCTGAGGGAGCACACAGGGGAATTAGCTCAAATGGTAGAGCGCTCGCTTAGCATGCGAGAGGTAGCGGGATCGATGGCCACATTCTCCATTCTAAAATGTACATACATTTTATTTTTAACTTGTCATTGCCAAGCTTGTTGCATAGTAAGAACAGATAAATCACAGATGGCTTTCATATATGGTCACATCATAACAACTAAAGTGGTTTTATCAAAAGGGTTTAGGTATTCGTTAGCTTGTGAGAGCAATTTGAGTTCTTATGCAATCTCACAATGACATTTCCACAACTTCCATTTCAATTTTGTCTCATTTTACTTGACACTCTGTCCACTGAGGGATCTATAAATGATAAGTTCCTTGAAAAACAAGAGTTGAGGAATATCCAGGAACTGGGTTTCTTAATGAAAAACGATCAGTTTGCATACTACTTTAAAGAGGGAGCCCGGCTAGCTCAGTCGG
>NC_136058.1:336602476-336629976 GCF_964261635.1 Lissotriton helveticus | reverse complement strand
CAGTTTGCATACTACTTTAAAGAGGGAGCCCGGCTAGCTCAGTCGGTAGAGCATGAGACTCTTAATCTCAGGGTCGTGGGTTCGAGCCCCACGTTGGGCGAAAACAAGTAATTTTTGCAGGATTATTGCGTACATTTTATTTTTAACTTGTCATTGCCAAGCTTGTTGCATAGTAAGAACAGATAAATCACAGATGGCTTTCATATATGGTCACATCATAACAACTAAAGGTGTTTTATCAAAAGGGTTTAGGTATTTGTTAGCTTGTGAGAGCAATTTGAGTTCTTATGCAATCTCACAATGACATTTCCACAACTTCCATTTCAATTTTGTCTCATTTTACTTGACACTCTGTCCACTGAGGGATCTATAAATGATAAGTTCCTTGAAAAACAAGAGTTGAGGAATATCCAGGAACTGGTTTTCTTAATGAAAAATGATCAGTTTGCATACTACTTTAAAGAGGGATCCCGGCTAGCTCAGTCAGTAGAGCATGAGACTCTTAATCTCAGGGTCGTGGGTTCGAGCCCCGCGTTAGGCGAAAACGAGTAATTTTTGCAGGATTATTGCATTGGATCTCATAATATGGCAATTAATCTTGCATTAGACATGCAATAACTCCCAAAAATTGTATATCTTTGGTTTCCCATTGGTGGGAAATGTAACTTCAAGATAAGGTAGGGCATTAGTCTAGATTAACATACAGCGATATTACTCCTATTCAAGTACTAAACAGGCCAACCTGAACTGTAAAACATCCCCTAAGTGGAGGTAAGGCATCAGTTAGGAGTGAACTGAACACTCATGTAATGGGCAATTTGACGTCAAATAAAGTGTCGTAGGCATTAACATTACTTTTGAAATGTTATTCTGAGGGAGCACACAGGGGAATTAGCTCAAATGGTAGAGCGCTCGCTTAGCATGCGAGAGGTAGCGGGATCGATGCCCGCATTCTCCATTCTAAAATGTACATACGTTTTATTTTTAACTTGTCATTGCCAAGCTTGTTGCATAGTAAGAACAGATAAATCACAGATGGCTTTCATATATGGTCACATCATAACAACTAAAGGGGTTTTATCAAAAGGGTTTAGGTATTCGTTAGCTTGTGAGAGCAGTTTGAGTTCTTATGCAATCTCACAATGACATTTCCACAACTTCCATTTCAATTTTGTCTCATTTTACTTGACACTCTGTCCACTGAGGGATCTATAAATGATAAGTTCATTGAAAAACAAGAGTTGAGGAATATCCTGGAACTGGTTTTCTTAATGAAAAACGATCAGTTTGCATTCTACTTTAAAGAGGGAGCCCGGCTAGCTCAGTCGGTAGAGCTTGAGACTCTTAATCTCAGGGTCGTGGGTTCGAGCCCCACATTGGGCGAAAACGAGTATTTTTTGCAGGATTATTGTGTTGGATCTCATAATATAGCAATTAATCTTGCATTAGACATGCAATAACTCCCAAAAATTGTATATCTTTGGTTTCCCATTGGTGGGAAATGTAACTTCAAGATTAGGTAGGGCATTAGTCTAGATTAACATACAGCGATATTACTCCTATTCAAGTACTTAACAGGCCAACCTGAACTGTAAAACATCCCCTAAGTGGAGGTAAGGCATCAGTTAGGAGTGAACTGAACACTCATGTAATGGGCAATTTGACATCAAATAAAGTGTGGTAGGCATTACCATTACTTTTGAAATGTTATTCTGAGGGAGCACACAGGGGAATTAGCTCAAATGGTAGAGCGCTCGCTTAGCATGCGAGAGGTAGCGGGATCGATGCCCGCATTCTCCATTCTAAAATGTACATACATTTTATTTTTAACTTGTCATTGCCAAGCTTGTTGCATAGTAAGAACAGATAAATCGCAGATGGCTTTCATATATGGTCACATCATAACAATTAAAGGTGTTTTATCAAAAGGGTTTAGGTATTCGTTAGCTTGTGAGAGCAATTTGAGTTCTTATGCAATCTCACAATGACATTTCCACAACTTCCATTTCAATTTTGTCTCATTTTACTTGACACTCTGTCCACTGAGGGATCTATAAATGATAAGTTCCTTGAAAAACAAGAGTTGAGGAATATCCAGGAACTGGTTTTCTTAATGAAAAACGATCAGTTTGCATACTACTTTAAAGAGGGAGCCCGGCTAGCTCAGTCGGTAGAGCATGAGACTCTTGATCTCAGGGTCGTGGGTTCGACCATGAGACTCTTAATCTCAGGGTCGTGGGTTCGAGCCCCACGTTGGGCAAAAACGAGTAATTTTTGCAGGATTATTGCATTGGATCTCATAATATGGCAATTAATCTTGCATTAGACATGCAATAACTCCCAAAAATTGTATATCTTTGGTTTCCCATTGGTGGGAAATGTAACTTCAAGATTAGGTAGGGCATTAGTCTAGATTAACATACAGCGATATTACTCCTATTCAAGTACTAAACAGGCCAACCTGAACTGTTAAACATCCCCTAAGTGGAGGTAAGGCATCAGTTAGGAGTGAACTGAACACTCATGTAATGTGCAATTTGACGTCAAATAAAGTGTGGAAGGCATTAACATTACTTTTGAAATGTTATTCTGAGGGAGCACACAGGGGAATTAGCTCAAATGGTAGAGCGCTCGCTTAGCATGCGAGAGGTAGCGGGATCGATGCCCGCATTCTCCATTCTAAAATGTACATACATTTTATTTTTAACTTGTCATTGCCAAGCTTGTTGCATAGTAAGAACAGATAAATCACAGATGGCTTTCATATATGGTCACATCATAACAACTAAAGGGGTTTTATCAAAAGGGTTTAGGTATTCGTTAGCTTGTGAGAGCAATTTGAGTTCTTATGCAATCTCACAATGACATTTCCACAACTTCCATTTCAATTTTGTCTCCTTTTACTTGACACTCTGTCCACTGAGGGATCTATAAATGATAAGTTCCTTGAAAAACAAGAGTTGAGGAATATCCAGGAACTGGTTTTCTTAATGAAAAACGATCAGTTTGCATACTACTTTAAAGAGGGAGCCCGGCTAGCTCAGTCGGTAGAGCATAAGACTCTTAATCTCAGGGTCGTGGGTTCGAGCCCCACGTTGGGCGAAAACGAATAATTTTTGCAGGTTTATTGCATTGGATCTCATAATATGACAATTAATCTTGCATTAGACATGCAATAACTCCCAAAAATTGTATATCTTTGGTTTCCCATTGGTGGGAAATGTAACTTCAAGATTAGGTAGGGCATTAGTCTAGATTAACATACAGCGATATTACTCCTATTCAAGTACTAAACAGGCCAACCTGAACTGTAAAACATCCCCTAAGTGGAGGTAAGGCATCAGTTAGGAGTGAACTGAACACTCATGTAATGGGCAATTTGACGTCAAATAAAGTGTCGTAGGCATTAACATTACTTTTGAAATGTTATGCTGAGGGAGCACACAGGGGAATCAGCTCAAATGGTAGAGCGCTCGCTTAGCATGCGAGAGGTAGCGGGATCGATGCCCGCATTCTCCATTCTAAAATGAACATACATTTTATTTTTAACTTGTCATTGCCAAGCTTGTTGCATAGTAAGAACAGATAAATCACAGATGGCTTTCATATATGGTCACATCATAACAACTAAAGGGGTTTTATCAAAAGGGTTTAGGTATTCGTTAGCTTGTGAGAGCAATTTGAGTTCTTATGCAATCTCACAATGACATTTCCACAACTTCCATTTCAATTTTGTCTCATTTTACTTGACACTCTGTCCACTGAGGGATCTATAAGTGATAAGTTCCTTGAAAAACAAGAGTTGAGGAATATCCAGGAACTGGTTTTCTTAATGAAAAACGATCAGTTTGCATACTACTTTAAAGAGGGAGCCCGGCTAGCTCAGTCGGTAGAGCATGAGACTCTTAATCTCAGGGTCGTGGGTTCGAGCCCCACGTTGGGCAAAAACTAGTAATTTTTGCAGGATTATTGCATTGGATCTCATAATATGGCAATTCATCTTGCTTTAGACATGCAATAACTCCCAAAAATTGTATATCTTTGGTTTCCCATTGGTGGGAAATGTAACTTCAAGATTAGGTAGGGCATTAGTCTAGATTAACATACAGCGATATTACTCCTATTCAAGTACTAAACAGGCCAACCTGAACTGTAAAACATCCCCTAAGTGGAGGTAAGGCATCAGTTAGGAGTGAACTGAACACTCATGAAATGGGCAATTTGACGTCAAATAAAGTGTGGTAGGCATTACCATTACTTTTGAAATGTTATTCTGAGGGAGCACACAGGGGAATTAGCTCAAATGGTAGAGCGCTCGCTTAGCATGCGAGAGGTAGCGGGATTGATGCCCGCATTCTCTGTTCTAAAATGTACATACATTTTATTTTTAACTTGTCATTGCCAAGCTTGTTGCATAGTAAGAACAGATACATCACAGATGGCTTTCATATATGGTCACATCATAACAACTAAAGGTGTTTTATCAAAAGGGTTTAGGTATTCGTTAGCTTGTGAGAGCAATTTGAGTTCTTATGCAATCTCACAATGACATTTCCACAACTTCCATTTCAATTTTGTCTCATTTTACTTGACACTCTGTCCACTGAGGGATCTATAAATGATAAGTTCCTTGAAAAACAAGAGTTGAGGAATATCCAGGAACTGGTTTTCTTAATGAAAAACGATCAGTTTGCATACTACTTTAAAGAGGGAGCCCGGCTAGCTCAGTCGGTAGAGCACGAGACACTTAATCTCAGGGTCGTGGGTTCGAGCCCCACGTTGGGCGAAAACGAGTAATTTTTGCAGGATTATTGCATTGTATCTCATAATATGGCAATTAATCTTGCATTAGACATGCAATAACTCCCAAAAATTGTATATCTTTGGTTTCCCATTGGTGGGAAATGTAACTTCAAGACTAGGTAGGGCATTAGTCTAGATTAACATACAGCGATATTACTCCTATTCAAGTACTAAACAGGCCAACCTGAACTGTAAAACATCCCCTAAGTGGAGGTAAGGCATCAGTTAGGCGTGAACTGAACACTCATGTAATGGGCAATTTGACGTCAAATAAAGTGTCGTAGGCATTAACATTACTTTTGAAATGTTATTCTGAGGGAGCACACAGGGGAATTAGCTCAAACGGTAGAGCGCTCGCTTAGCATGCGAGAGGTAGCGGGATCGATGCCCGCATTCTCCATTCTAAAATGTACATACATTTTATTTTTAACTTGTCATTGCCAAGCTTGTTGCATAGTAAGAACAGATAAATCACAGATGGCTTTCATATATGGTCACATCATAACAACTAAAGGTGTTTTATCAAAAGGGTTTAGGTATTCGTTAGCTTGTGAGAGCAATTTGAGTTCTTATGCAATCTCACAATGACATTTCCACAACTTCCATTTCAATTTTGTCTCATTTAACTTGACACTCTGTCCACTGAGGGATCTATAAATGATAAGTTCCTTGAAAAACAAGAGTTGAGGAATATCCAGGAACTGGTTTTCTTAATGAAAAACAATCAGTTTGCATTCTACTTTAAAGAGGGAGCCCGGCTAGCTCAGTCGGTAGAGCATGAGACTCTTAATCTCAGGCTCGTGGGTTCGAGCACCACGTTGGGCGAAAACGAGTATTTTTTGCAGGATTATTGCATTGGATCTCATAATATGGCAATTAATCTTGCATTAGACATGCAATAACTCCCAAAAATTGTATATCTTTGGTTTCCCATTGGTGGGAAATGTAACTTCAAGATTAGGTAGGGCATTAGTCAGCGATATTACTCCTATTCAAGTACTAAACAGGCCAACCTGAACTGTAAAACATCCCCTAAGTGGAGGTAAGGCATCAGTTAGGAGTGAACTGAACACTCATGTAATGGGCAATTTGACGTCAAATAAAGTGTCGTAGGCATTAACATTACTTTTGAAATGTTATTCTGAGGGAGCACACAGGGGAATTAGCTCAAATGTAGAGCGCTCGCTTAGCATGCGAGAGGTAGCGGGATCGATGCCCGCATTCTCCATTCTAAAATGTACATACATTTTATTTTTAACTTGTCATTGCCAAGCTTGTTGCATAGTAAGAACAGATAAATCACAGATGGCTTTCATATATGGTCCACTGAGGGATCTATAAATGATAAGTTCCTTGAAAAACAAGAGTTGAGGAATATCCAGGAACTGGTTTTCTTAATGAAAAATGATCAGTTTGCATACTACTTTAAAGAGGAAGCCCGGCTAGCTCAGTCGGTAGAGCATGAGACTCTTAATCTCAGGGTTGTGGGTTCGAGCCCCACGTTTGGCGAAAACGAGTAATTTTTGCAGGATTATTGCATTGGATCTCATAATATGGCAATTAATTTTGCATTAGACATGCAATAACTCCCAAAAATTGTATATCTTTGGTTTCCCATTGGTGGGAAATGTAACTTCAAGACTAGGTAGGGCATTAGTCTAGATTAACATACAGCGATATTACTCCTATTCAAGTACTAAACAGGCCAACCTGAACTGTAAAACATCCCCTAAGTGGAGGTAAGGCATCAGTTAGGAGTGAACTGAGCACTCATGTAATGGGCAATTTGACGTCAAATAAAGTGTCGTAGGCATTAACATTACTTTTGAAATGTTATTCTGAGGGAGCACACAGGGGAATTAGCTCAAACGGTAGAGCGCTCGCTTAGCATGCGAGAGGTAGCGGGATCGATGCCCGCATTCTCCATTCTAAAATGTACATACATTTTATTTTTAACTTGTCATTGCCAAGCTTGTTGCATAGTAAGAACAGATAAATCACAGATGGCTTTCATATATGGTCACATCACAACAACTAAAGGGGTTTTATCAAAAGGGTTTAGGTATTCGTTAGCTTGTGAGAGCAATTTGAGTTCTTATGCAATCTCACAATGACATTTCCACAACTTCCATTTCAATTTTGTCTCATTTAACTTGACACTCTGTCCACTGAGGGATCTATAAATGATAAGTTCCTTGAAAAACAAGAGTTGAGGAATATCCAGGAACTGGTTTTCTTAATGAAAAACGATCAGTTTGCATTCTACTTTAAAGAGGGAGCCCGGCTAGCTCAGTCGGTAGAGCATGAGACTCTTAATCTCAGGCTCGTGGGTTCGAGCCCCACGTTGGGGGAAAACGAGTAGTTTTTTGCAGGATTATTGCATTGGATCTCATAATATGGCAATTAATCTTGCATTAGACATGCAATAACTCCCAAAAATTGTATATCTTTGGTTTCCCATTGGTGGGAAATGTAACTTCAAGATTAGGTAGGGCATTAGTCAGCGATATTACTCCTATTCAAGTACTAAACAGGCCAACCTGAACTGTAAAACATCCCCTAAGTGGAGGTAAGGCATCAGTTAGGAGTGAACTGAACACTCATGTAATGGGCAATTTGACGTCAAATAAAGTGTCGTAGGCATTAACATTACTTTTGAAATGTTATTCTGAGGGAGCACACAGGGGAATTAGCTCAAATGGTAGAGCGCTCGCTTAGCATGCGAGAGGTAGCGGGATCGATGCCCGCATTCTCCATTCTAAAATGTACATACATTTTATTTTTAACTTGTCATTGCCAAGCTTGTTGCATAGTAAGAACAGATAAATCACAGATGGCTTTCATATATGGTCCACTGAGGGATCTATAAATGATAAGTTCCTTGAAAAACAAGAGTTGAGGAATATCCAGGAACTGGTTTTCTTAATGAAAAACGATCAGTTTGCATACTACTTTAAAGAGGGAGCCCGGCTAGCTCAGTCGGTAGAGCATGAGACTCTTAATCTCAGGCTCGTGGGTTCGAGCCCCACGTTGGGGGAAAACGAGTAGTTTTTTGCAGGATTATTGCATTGGATCTCATAATATGGCAATTAATCTTGCATTAGACATGCAATAACTCCCAAAAATTGTATATCTTTGGTTTCCCATTGGTGGGAAATGTAACTTCAAGATTAGGTAGGGCATTAGTCAGCGATATTACTCCTATTCAAGTACTAAACAGGCCAACCTGAACTGTAAAACATCCCCTAAGTGGAGGTAAGGCATCAGTTAGGAGTGAACTGAACACTCATGTAATGGGCAATTTGACGTCAAATAAAGTGTCGTAGGCATTAACATTACTTTTGAAATGTTATTCTGAGGGAGCACACAGGGGAATTAGCTCAAATGTAGAGCGCTCGCTTAGCATGCGAGAGGTAGCGGGATCGATGCCCGCATTCTCCATTCTAAAATGTACATACATTTTATTTTTAACTTGTCATTGCCAAGCTTGTTGCATAGTAAGAACAGATAAATCACAGATGGCTTTCATATATGGTCCACTGAGGGATCTATAAATGATAAGTTCCTTGAAAAACAAGAGTTGAGGAATATCCAGGAACTGGTTTTCTTAATGAAAAACGATCAGTTTGCATACTACTTTAAAGAGGAAGCCCGGCTAGCTCAGTCGGTAGAGCATGAGACTCTTAATCTCAGGGTTGTGGGTTCGAGCCCCACGTTTGGCGAAAACGAGTAATTTTTGCAGGATTATTGCATTGGATCTCATAATATGGCAATTAATTTTGCATTAGACATGCAATAACTCCCAAAAATTGTATATCTTTGGTTTCCCATTGGTGGGAAATGTAACTTCAAGACTAGGTAGGGCATTAGTCTAGATTAACATACAGCGATATTACTCCTATTCAAGTACTAAACAGGCCAACCTGAACTGTAAAACATCCCCTAAGTGGAGGTAAGGCATCAGTTAGGAGTGAACTGAGCACTCATGTAATGGGCAATTTGACGTCAAATAAAGTGTCGTAGGCATTAACATTACTTTTGAAATGTTATTCTGAGGGAGCACACAGGGGAATTAGCTCAAACGGTAGAGCGCTCGCTTAGCATGCGAGAGGTAGCGGGATCGATGCCCGCATTCTCCATTCTAAAATGTACATACATTTTATTTTTAACTTGTCATTGCCAAGCTTGTTGCATAGTAAGAACAGATAAATCACAGATGGCTTTCATATATGGTCACATCACAACAACTAAAGGGGTTTTATCAAAAGGGTTTAGGTATTCGTTAGCTTGTGAGAGCAATTTGAGTTCTTATGCAATCTCACAATGACATTTCCACAACTTCCATTTCAATTTTGTCTCATTTAACTTGACACTCTGTCCACTGAGGGATCTATAAATGATAAGTTCCTTGAAAAACAAGAGTTGAGGAATATCCAGGAACTGGTTTTCTTAATGAAAAACGATCAGTTTGCATTCTACTTTAAAGAGGGAGCCCGGCTAGCTCAGTCGGTAGAGCATGAGACTCTTAATCTCAGGCTCGTGGGTTCGAGCCCCACGTTGGGGGAAAACGAGTAGTTTTTTGCAGGATTATTGCATTGGATCTCATAATATGGCAATTAATCTTGCATTAGACATGCAATAACTCCCAAAAATTGTATATCTTTGGTTTCCCATTGGTGGGAAATGTAACTTCAAGATTAGGTAGGGCATTAGTCAGCGATATTACTCCTATTCAAGTACTAAACAGGCCAACCTGAACTGTAAAACATCCCCTAAGTGGAGGTAAGGCATCAGTTAGGAGTTTTCTGAATACTCATGTAATGGGCAATTTGACGTCAAATAAAGTGTCGTAGGCATTAACATTACTTTTGAAATGTTATTCTGAGGGAGCACACAGGGGAATTAGCTCAAATGGTAGAGCGCTCGCTTAGCATGCGAGAGGTAGCGGGATCGATGCCCGCATTCTCCATTCTAAAATGTACATACATTTTATTTTTAACTTGTCATTGCCAAGCTTGTTGCATAGTAAGAACAGATAAATCACAGATGGCTTTCATATATGGTCCACTGAGGGATCTATAAATGATAAGTTCCTTGAAAAACAAGAGTTGAGGAATATCCAGGAACTGGTTTTCTTAATGAAAAACGATCAGTTTGCATACTACTTTAAAGAGGGAGCCCGGCTAGCTCAGTCGGTAGAGCATGAGACTCTTAATCTCAGGGTCGTGGGTTCGAGCCCCACGTTGGGCGAAAACGAGTAATTTTTGCAGGATTATTGGATTGGATCTCATAATATGGCAATTAATTTTGCATTAGACATGCAATAACTCCCAAAAATTGTATATCTTTGGTTTCCCATTGGTGGGAAATGTAACTTCAAGATTAGGTAGGGCATTAGTCTAGATTAACATACAGCGATATTACTCCTATTCAAGTACTAAACAGGCCAACCTGAACTGTAAAACATCCCCTAAGTGGAGGTAAGGCATCAGTTAGGAGTGAACTGAACACTCATGAAATGGGCAATTTGACGTCAAATAAAGTGTGGTAGGCATTACCATTACTTTTGAAATGTTATTCTGAGGGAGCACACAGGGGAATTAGCTCAAATGGTAGAGCGCTCGCTTAGCATGCGAGAGGTAGCGGGATCGATGCCCGCATTCTCCGTTCTAAAATGTACATACATTTTATTTTTAACTTGTCATTGCCAAGCTTGTTGCATAGTAAGAACAGATACATCACAGATGGCTTTCATATATGGTCACATCATAACAACTAAAGGTGTTTTATCAAAAGGGTTTAGGTATTCGTTAGCTTGTGAGAGCAATTTGAGTTCTTATGCAATCTCACAATGACATTTCCACAACTTCCATTTCAATTTTGTCTCATTTTACTTGACACTCTGTCCACTGAGGGATCTATAAATGACAAGTTCCTTGAAAAACAAGAGTTGAGGAATATCCAGGAACTGGTTTTCTTAATGAAAAACGATCAGTTTGCATACTACTTTAAAGAGGGAGCCCGGCTAGCTCAGTCGGTAGAGCACGAGACTCTTAATCTCAGGGTCGTGGGTTCGAGCCCCACGTTGGGCGAAAACGAGTAATTTTTGCAGGATTATTGCATTGGATCTCATAATATGGCAATTAATCTTGCATTAGACATGCAATAACTCCCAAAAATTGTATATCTTTGGTTTCCCATTGGTGGGAAATGTAACTATAAGACTAGGTAGGGCATTAGTCTAGATTAACATACAGCGATATTACTCCTATTCAAGTACTAAACAGGCCAACCTGAACTGTAAAACATCCCCTAAGTGGAGGTAAGGCATCAGTTAGGCGTGAACTGAACACTCATGTAATGGGCAATTTGACGTCAAATAAAGTGTCGTAGGCATTAACATTACTTTTGAAATGTTATTCTGAGGGAGCACACAGGGCAATTAGCTCAAACGGTAGAGCGCTCGCTTAGCATGCGAGAGGTAGCGGGATCGATGCCCGCATTCTCCATTCTAAAATGTACATACATTTTATTTTTAACTTGTCATTGCCAAGCTTGTTGCATAGTAAGAACAGATAAATCACAGATGGCTTTCATATATGGTCACATCATAACAACTAAAGGGGTTTTATCAAAAGGGTTTAGGTATTCGTTAGCTTGTGAGAGCAATTTGAGTTCTTATGCAATCTCACAATGACATTTCCACAACTTCCATTTCAATTTTGTCTCATTTAACTTGACACTCTGTCCACTGAGGGATCTATAAATGATAAGTTCCTTGAAAAACAAGAGTTGAGGAATATCCAGGAACTGGTTTTCTTAATGAAAAACGATCAGTTTGCATTCTACTTTAAAGAGGGAGCCCGGCTAGCTCAGTCGGTAGAGCATGAGACTCTTAATCTCAGGCTTGTGGGTTCGAGCCCCACGTTGGGCGAAAACGAGTATTTTTTGCAGGATTATTGCATTGGATCTCATAATATGGCAATTAATCTTGCATTAGACATGCAATAACTCCCAAAAATTGTATATCTTTGGTTTCCCATTGGTGGGAAATGTAACTTCAAGATTAGGTAGGGCATTAGTCAGCGATATTACTCCTATTCAAGTACTAAACAGGCCAACCTGAACTGTAAAACATCCCCTAAGTGGAGGTAAGGCATCAGTTAGGAGTGAACTGAACACTCATGTAATGGGCAATTTGACGTCAAATAAAGTGTCGTAGGCATTAACATTACTTTTGAAATGTTATTCTGAGGGAGCACACAGGGGAATTAGCTCAAATGGTAGAGCGCTCGCTTAGCATGCGAGAGGTAGCGGGATCGATGCCCGCATTCTCCATTCTAAAATGTACATACATTTTATTTTTAATTTGTCATTGCCAAGCTTGTTGCATAGTAAGAACAGATAAATCACAGATGGCTTTCATATATGGTCCACTGAGGGATCTATAAATGATAAGTTCCTTGAAAAACACGAGTTGAGGAATATCCAGGAACTGGTTTTCTTAATGAAAAACGATCAGTTTGCATACTACTTTAAAGAGGGAGCCCGGCTAGCTCAGTCGGTAGAGCATGAGACTCTTAATCTCAGGGTCGTGGGTTCGAGCCCCACGTTTGGCGAAAACGAGTAATTTTTGCAGGATTATTGCATTGGATCTCATAATATGGCAATTAATTTAGCATTAGACATGCAATAACTCCAAAAAATTGTATATCTTTGGTTTCCCATTGGTGGGAAATGTAACTTCAAGATTAGGTAGGGCATTAGTCTAGATTAACATACAGCGATATTACTCCTATTCAAGTACTAAACAGGCCAACCTGAACTGTAAAACATCCCCTAAGTGGAGGTAAGGCATCAGTTAGGAGTGAACTGAACACTCATGTAATGGGCAATTTGACGTCAAATAAAGTGTCGTAGGCATTAACATTACTTTTGAAATGTTATTCTGAGGGAGCACACAGGGGAATTAGCTCAAATGGTAGAGCGCTCGCTTAGCATGCGAGAGGTAGCGGGATCGATGCCCGCATTCTCCATTCTAAAATGTACATACATTTTATTTTTAACTTGTCATTGCCAAGCTTGTTGCATAGTAAGAACAGATAAATCACAGATGGCTTTCATATATGGTCCACTGAGGGATCTATAAATGATAAGTTCCTTGAAAAACAAGAGTTGAGGAATATCCAGGAACTGGTTTTCTTAATGAAAAACGATCAGTTTGCATTCTACTTTAAAGAGGGAGCCCGGCTAGCTCAGTCGGTAGAGCATGAGACTCTTAATCTCAGGGTCGTGGGTTTGAGCCCCACGTTGGGCGAAAACGAGTAATTTTTGCAGGATTATTGCATTGGATCTCATAATATGGCAATTCATCTTGCATTAGACATGCAATAACTCCCAAAAATTGTATATCTTTGGTTTCCCATTGGTGGGAAATGTAACTTCAAGATTAGGTAGGGCATTAGTCTAGATTAACATACAGCGATATTACTCCTATTCAAGTACTAAACAGGCCAACCTGAACTGTAAAACATCCCCTAAGTGGAGGTAAGGCATCAGTTAGGAGTGAACTGAACACTCATGTAATGGGCAATTTGACGTCAAATAAAGTGTGGTAGGCATTACCATTACTTTTGAAATGTTATTCTGACGGAGCACACAGGGGAATTAGCTCAAATGGTAGAGCGCTCGCTTAGCATGCGAGAGGTAGCGGGATTGATGCCCGCATTCTCCATTCTAAAATGTACATACATTTTATTTTTAACTTGTCATTGCCAAGCTTGTTGCATAGTAAGAACAGATACATCACAGATGGCTTTCATATATGGTCACATCATAACAACTAAAGGTGTTTTATCAAAAGGGTTTAGGTATTCGTTAGCTTGTGAGAGCAATTTGAGTTCTTATGCAATCTCACAATGACATTTCCACAACTTCCATTTCAATTTTGTCTCATTTTACCTGACACTCTGTCCACTGAGGGATCTATAAATGATAAGTTCCTTGAAAAACAAGAGTTAAGGAATATCCAGGAACTGGTTTTCTTAATGAAAAACGATCAGTTTGCATACTACTTTAAAGAGGGAGCCCGGCTAGCTCAGTCGGTAGAGCATGAGACTCTTAATATCAGGGTCGTGGGTTTGAGCCCCACTTTGGGCGAAAACGAGTAATTTTTGCAGGATTATTGCATTGGATCTCATAATATGGCAATTAATCTTGCATTAGACATGCAATAACTCCCAAAAATTGTATATCTTTGGTTTCCCATTGGTGGGAAACGTAACTTCAAGATTAGGTAGGGCATTAGTCTAGATTAACATACAGCGATATTACTCCTATTCAAGTACTAAACAGGCCAACCTGAACTGTAAAACATCCCCTAAGTGGAGGTAAGGCATCAGTTAGGAGTGAACTGAACACTCATGTAATGGGCAATTTGACGTCAAATAAAGTGTCGTAGGCATTAACATTACTTTTGAAATGTTATTCTGAGGGAGCACACAGGGGAATTAGCTCAAATGGTAGAGCGCTCGCTTAGCATGCGAGAGGTAGCGGGATCGATGCCCGCATTCTCCATTCTAAAATGTACATACATTTTATTTTTAACTTGTCATTGCCAAGCTTGTTGCATAGTAAGAACAGATAAATCACAGATGGCTTTCATATATGGTCACATCATAACAACTAAAGGGGTTTTATCAAAAGGGTTTAGGTATTCATTAGCTTGTGAGAGCAATTTGAGTTCTTATGCAATCTCACAATGACATTTCCACAACTTCCATTTCAATTTGGTCTCATTTTACTTGACACTCTGTCCACTGAGGGATCTATAAATGATAAGTTCCTTGAAAAACAAGAGTTGAGGAATATCCAGGAACTGGTTTTCTTAATGAAAAACGATCAGTGTGCATTCTACTTTAAAGAGGGAGCCCGGCTAGCTCAGTCGGTAGAGCATGAGACTCTTAATTTCAGGGTCGTGGGTTCGAGCCCCACGTTGGGCGAAAACGAGTATTTTTTGCAGGATTATTGCATTGGATCTCATAATATGGCAATTCATCTTGCATTAGACATGCAATAACTCCCAAAAATTGTATATCTTTGGTTTCCCATTGGTGGGAAATGTAACTTCAAGATTAGGTAGGGCATTAGTCTAGATTAACATACAGCGATATTACTCCTATTCAAGTACTAAACAGGCCAACCTGAACTGTAAAACATCCCCTAAGTGGAGGTAAGGCATCAGTTAGGAGTGAACTGAACACTCATATAATGGGCAATTTGACGTCAAATAAAGTGTGGTAGGCATTACCATTACTTTTGAAATGTTATTCTGACGGAGCACACAGGGGAATTAGCTCAAATGGTAGAGCGCTCGCTTAGCATGCGAGAGGTAGCGGGATTGATGCCCGCATTCTCCATTCTAAAATGTACATACAATTTATTTTTAACTTGTCATTGCCAAGCTTGTTGCATAGTAAGAACAGATACATCACAGATGGCTTTCATATATGGTCACATCATAACAACTAAAGGTGTTTTATCAAAAGGGTTTAGGTATTCGTTAGCTTGTGAGAGCAATTTGAGTTCTTATGCAATCTCACAATGACATTTCCACAACTTCCATTTCAATTTTGTCTCATTTTACTTGACACTCTATCCACTGAGGGATCTATAAATGATAAGTTCCTTGAAAAACAAGAGTTGAGGAATATCCAGGAACTGGTTTTCTTAATGAAAAACGATCAGTTTGCATACTACTTTTAAGAGGGAGCCCGGCTAGCTCAGTCGGTAGAGCATGAGACTCTTAATATCAGGGTCGTGGGTTCGAGCCCCACTTTGGGCGAAAACGAGTAATTTTTGCAGGATTATTGCATTGGATCTCATAATATGGCAATTAATCTTGCATTAGACATGCAATAACTCCCAAAAATTGTATATCTTTGGTTTCCCATTGGTGGGAAATGTAACTTCAAAATTAGGTAGGGCATTAGTCTAGATTAACATACAGCGATATTACTCCTATTCAAGTACTAAACAGGCCAACCTGAACTGTAAAACATCCCCTAAGTGGAGGTAAGGCATCAGTTAGGAGTGAACTGAACACTCATGTAATGGGCAATTTGACGTCAAATAAAGTGTCGTAGGCATTAACATTACTTTTGAAATGTTATTCTGAGGGAGCACACAGGGGAATTAGCTCAAATGGTAGAGCGCTCGCTTAGCATGCGAGAGGTAGCGGGATCGATGCCCGCATTCTCCATTCTAAAATGTACATACATTTTATTTTTAACTTGTCATTGCCAAGCTTGTTGCATAGTAAGAACAGATAAATCACAGATGGCTTTCATATATGGTCACATCATAACAACTAAAGGGGTTTTATCAAAAGGGTTTAGGTATTCGTTAGCTTGTGAGAGCAATTTGAGTTCTTATGCAATCTCACAATGACATTTCCACAACTTCCATTTCAATTTTGTCTCCTTTTACTTGACACTCTGTCCACTGAGGGATCTATAAATGATAAGTTCCTTGAAAAACAAGAGTTGAGGAATATCCAGGAACTGGTTTTCTTAATGAAAAACGATCAGTTTGCATTCTACTTTAAAGAGGGAGCCCGGCTAGCGCAGTCGGTAGAGCATGAGACTCTTAATCTCAGGGTCGTGGGTTTGAGCCCCACGTTGGGCGAAAACGAGTAATTCTTGCAGGATTATTGCATTGGATCTCATAATATGGCAATTAATCTTGCATTAGACATGCAATAACTCCCAAAAATTGTATATCTTTGGTTTCCCATTGGTGGGAAATGTAACTTCAAGACTAGGTAGGGCATTAGTCTAGATTAACATACAGCGATATTACTCCTATTCAAGTACTAAACAGGCCAACCTGAACTGTAAAACATCCCCTAAGTGGAGGTAAGGCATCAGTTAGGCGTGAACTGAACACTCATGTAATGGGCAATTTGACGTCAAATAAAGTGTCGTAGGCATTAACATTACTTTTGAAATGTTATTCTGAGGGAGCACACAGGGGAATTAGCTCAAACGGTAGAGCGCTCGCTTAGCATGCGAGAGGTAGCGGGATCGATGCCCGCATTCTCCATTCTAAAATGTACATACATTTTATTTTTAACTTGTCATTGCCAAGCTTGTTGCATAGTAAGAACAGATAAATCACAGATGGCTTTCATATATGGTCACATCATAACAACTAAAGGGGTTTTATCAAAAGGGTTTAGGTATTCGTTAGCTTGTGAGAGCAATTTGAGTTCTTATGCAATCTCACAATGACATTTCCACAACTTCCATTTCAATTTTGTCTCATTTTACTTGACACTCTATCCACTGAGGGATCTATAAATGATAAGTTCCTTGAAAAACAAGAGTTGAGGAATATCCAGGAACTGGTTTTCTTAATGAAAAACGATCAGTTTGCATACTACTTTAAAGAGGGAGCCCGGCTAGCTCAGTCGGTACAGCATGAGACTCTTAATCTCAGGGTCGTGGGTTCGAGCCCCACGTTGGGCGAAAACGAGTAATTTTTGCAGGATTATTGCATTGGATCTCATAATATGGCAATTAATCTTGCATTAGACATGCAATAACTCCCAAAAATTGTATATCTTTGGTTTCCCATTGGTGGGAAATGTAACATCAAGATTAGGTAGGGCATTAGTCTAGATTAACATACAGCGATATTACTCCTATTCAAGTACTAAACAGGCCAACCTGAACTGTAAAACATCCCCTAAGTGGAGGTAAGGCATCAGTTAGGAGTGAACTGAACACTCATGTAATGGGCAATTTGACGTCAAATAAAGTGTGGAAGGCATTAACATTACTTTTGAAATGTTATTCTGAGGGAGCACACACGGGAATTAGCTCAAATGGTAGAGCGCTCGCTTAGCATGCGAGAGGTAGCGGGATCGATGCCCGCATTCTCCATTCTAAAATGTACATACATTTTATTTTTAACTTGTCATTGCCAAGCTTGTTGCATAGTAAGAACAGATAAATCACAGATGGCTTTCATATATGGTCACATCATAACAACTAAAGGGGTTTTATCAAAAGGGTTTAGGTATTCGTTAGCTTGTGAGAGCAATTTGAGTTCTTATGCAATCTCACAATGACATTTCCACAACTTCCATTTCAATTTTGTCTCCTTTTACTTGACACTCTGTCCACTGAGGGATCTATAAATGATAAGTTCCTTGAAAAACAAGAGTTGAGGAATATCCAGGAACTGGTTTTCTTAATGAAAAACGATCAGTTTGCATTTTACTTTAAAGAGGGAGCCCGGCTAGCGCAGTCGGTAGAGCATGAGACTCTTAATCTCAGGGTCGTGGGTTTGAGCCCCACGTTGGGCGAAAACGAGTAATTCTTGCAGGATTATTGCATTGGATCTCATAATATGGCAATTAATCTTGCATTAGACATGCAATAACTCCCAAAAATTGTATATCTTTGGTTTCCCATTGGTGGGAAATGTAACTTCAAGATTAGGTAGGGCATTAGTCAGCGATATTACTCCTATTCAAGTACTAAACAGGCCAACCTGAACTGTAAAACATCCCCTAAGTGGAGGTAAGGCATCAGTTAGGAGTGAACTGAACACTCATGTAATGGGCAATGTGACGTCAAATAAAGTGTCGTAGGCATTAACATTACTTTTGAAATGTTATTCTGAGGGAGCACACAGGGGAATTAGCTCAAATGGTAGAGCGCTCGCTTAGCATGCGAGAGGTAGCGGGATTGATGCCCGCATTCTCCATTCTAAAATGTACATACATTTTATTTTTAACTTGTCATTGCCAAGCTTGTTGCAAAGTAAGAACAGATAAATCACAGATGGCTTTCATATATGGTCCACTGAGGGATCTATAAATGATAAGTTCCTTGAAAAACAAGAGTTGAGGAATATCCAGGAACTGGTTTTCTTAATGAAAAACGATCAGTTTGCATACTACTTTAAAGAGGGAGCCCGGCTAGCTCAGTCGGTAGAGCATGAGACTCTTAATCTCAGGGTCGTGGGTTTGAGCCCCACGTTGGGCGAAAACGAGTAATTTTTGCAGGATTATTGCATTGGATCTCATAATATGGCAATTAATCTTGCATTAGACATGCAATAACTCCCAAAAATTGTATATCTTTGGTTTCCCATTGGTGGGAAATGTAACTTCAAGATTAGGTAGGGCATTAGTCTAGATTAACATACAGCGATATTACTCCTATTCAAGTACTAAACAGGCCAACCTGAACTGTAAAACATCCCCTAAGTGGAGGTAAGGCATCAGTTAGGAGTGAACTGAACACTCATGTAATGGGCAATTTGACGTCAAATAAAGTGTGGAAGGCATTAACATTACTTTTGAAATGTTATTCTGAGGGAGCACACAGGGGAATTAGCTCAAATGGTAGAGCGCTCGCTTAGCATGCGAGAGGTAGCGGGATCGATGCCCGCATTCTCCATTCTAAAATGTACATATATTTTATTTTTAACTTGTCATTGCCAAGCTTGTTGCATAGTAAGAACAGATAAATCACAGATGGCTTTCATATATGGTCACATCATAACATCTAAAGGGGTTTTATCAAAAGGGTTTAGGTATTCGTTAGCTTGTGAGAGCAATTTGAGTTCTTATGCAATCTCACAATGACATTTCCACAACTTCCATTTCAATTTTGTCTCCTTTTACTTGACACTCTGTCCACTGAGGGATCTATAAATGATAAGTTCCTTGAAAAACAAGAGTTGAGGAATATCCAGGAACTGGTTTTCTTAATGAAAAACGATCAGTTTGCATTCTACTTTAAAGAGGGAGCCCGGCTAGCTCAGTCGGTAGAGCATGAGACTCTTAATCTCAGGGTCGTGGGTTCGAGCCCCACGTTGGGCGAAAACGAGTAATTTTTGCAGGATTATTGCATTGGATCTCATAATATGGCAATTAATCTTGCATTAGACATGCAATAACTCCCAAAAATTGTATATCTTTGGTTTCCCATTGGTGGGAAATGTAACATCAAGATTAGGTAGGGCATTAGTCTAGATTAACATACAGCGATATTACTCCTATTCAAGTACTAAACAGGCCAACCTGAACTGTAAAACATCCCCTAAGTGGAGGTAAGGCATCAGTTAGGAGTGAACTGAACACTCATGTAATGGGCAATTTGACGTCAAATAAAGTGTGGAAGGCATTAACATTACTTTTGAAATGTTATTCTGAGGGAGCACACAGGGGAATTAGCTCAAATGGTAGAGCGCTCGCTTAGCATGCGAGAGGTAGCGGGATCGATGCCCGCATTCTCCATTCTAAAATGTACATACATTTTATTTTTAACTTGTCATTGCCAAGCTTGTTGCATAGTAAGAACAGATAAATCACAGATGGCTTTCATATATGGTCACATCATAACAACTAAAGGGGTTTTATCAAAAGGGTTTAGGTATTCGTTAGCTTGTGAGAGCAATTTGAGTTCTTATGCAATCTCACAATGACATTTTCACAACTTCCATTTCAATTTTGTCTCCTTTTACTTGACACTCTGTCCACTGAGGGATCTATAAATGATAAGTTCCTTGAAAAACAAGAGTTGAGGAATATCCAGGAACTGGTTTTCTTAATGAAAAACGATCAGTTTGCATTCTACTTTAAAGAGGGAGCCCGGCTAGCGCAGTCGGTAGAGCATGAGACTCTTAATCTCAGGGTCGTGGGTTTGAGCCCCACGTTGGGCGAAAACGAGTAATTTTTGCAGGATTATTGCATTGGATCTCATAATATGGCAATTAATCTTGCATTAGACATGCAATAACTCCCAAAAATTGTATATCTTTGGTTTCCCATTGGTGGGAAATGTAACTTCAAGATTAGGTAGGGCATTAGTCAGCGATATTACTCCTATTCAAGTACTAAACAGGCCAACCTGAACTGTAAAACATCCCCTAAGTGGAGGTAAGGCATCAGTTAGGAGTGAACTGAACACTCATGTAATGGGCAATGTGACGTCAAATAAAGTGTCGTAGGCATTAACATTACTTTTGAAATGTTATTCTGAGGGAGCACACAGGGGAATTAGCTCAAATGGTAGAGCGCTCGCTTAGCATGCGAGAGGTAGCGGGATTGATGCCCGCATTCTCCATTCTAAAATGTACATACATTTTATTTTTAACTTGTCATTGCCAAGCTTGTTGCAAAGTAAGAACAGATAAATCACAGATGGCTTTCATATATGGTCCACTGAGGGATCTATAAATGATAAGTTCCTTGAAAAACAAGAGTTGAGGAATATCCAGGAACTGGTTTTCTTAATGAAAAACGATCAGTTTGCATACTACTTTAAAGAGGGAGCCCGGCTAGCTCAGTCGGTAGAGCATGAGACTCTTAATCTCAGGGTCGTGGGTTTGAGCCCCACGTTGGGCGAAAACGAGTAATTTTTGCAGGATTATTGCATTGGATCTCATAATATGGCAATTAATCTTGCATTAGACATGCAATAACTCCCAAAAATTGTATATCTTTGGTTTCCCATTGGTGGGAAATGTAACTTCAAGATTAGGTAGGGCATTAGTCTAGATTAACATACAGCGATATTACTCCTATTCAAGTACTAAACAGGCCAACCTGAACTGTAAAACATCCCCTAAGTGGAGGTAAGGCATCAGTTAGGAGTGAACTGAACACTCATGTAATGGGCAATTTGACGTCAAATAAAGTGTGGAAGGCATTAACATTACTTTTGAAATGTTATTCTGAGGGAGCACACAGGGGAATTAGCTCAAATGGTAGAGCGCTCGCTTAGCATGCGAGAGGTAGCGGGATCGATGCCCGCATTCTCCATTCTAAAATGTACATACATTTTATTTTTAACTTGTCATTGCCAAGCTTGTTGCATAGTAAGAACAGATAAATCACAGATGGCTTTCATATATGGTCACATCATAACAACTAAAGGGGTTTTATCAAAAGGGTTTAGGTATTCGTTAGCTTGTGAGAGCAATTTGAGTTCTTATGCAATCTCACAATGACATTTCCACAACTTCCATTTCAATTTTGTCTCCTTTTACTTGACACTCTGTCCACTGAGGGATCTATAAATGATAAGTTCCTTGAAAAACAAGAGTTGAGGAATATCCAGGAACTGGTTTTCTTAATGAAAAACGATCAGTTTGCATTCTACTTTAAAGAGGGAGCCCGGCTAGCTCAGTCGGTAGAGCATGAGACTCTTAATCTCAGGGTCGTGGGTTCGAGCCCCACGTTGGGCGAAAACGAGTAATTTTTGCAGGATTATTGCATTGGATCTCATAATATGGCAATTAATCTTGCATT
This sequence comes from Lissotriton helveticus, assembly GCF_964261635.1. Classification (NCBI taxonomy): domain Eukaryota; kingdom Metazoa; phylum Chordata; class Amphibia; order Caudata; family Salamandridae; genus Lissotriton; species Lissotriton helveticus. The sequence goes on along the minus strand of NC_136058.1, from coordinate 336,607,844 downwards.
AGACATGCAATAACTCCCAAAAATTGTATATCTTTGGTTTCCCATTGGTGGGAAATGTAACTTCAAGATTAGGTAGGGCATTAGTCAGCGATATTACTCCTATTCAAGTACTAAACAGGCCAACCTGAACTGTAAAACATCCCCTAAGTGGAGGTAAGGCATCAGTTAGGAGTGAACTGAACACTCATGTAATGGGCAATTTGACGTCAAATAAAGTGTCGTAGGCATTAACATTACTTTTGAAATGTTATTCTGAGGGAGCACACAGGGGAATTAGCTCAAATGGTACAGCGCTCGCTTAGCATGCGAGAGGTAGCGGGATTGATGCCCGCATTCTCCATTCTAAAATGTACATACATTTTATTTTTAACTTGTCATTGCCAAGCTTGTTGCATAGTAAGAACAGATAAATCACAGATGGCTTTCATATATGGTCCACTGAGGGATCTATAAATGATAAGTTCCTTGAAAAACAAGAGTTGAGGAATATCCCGGAACTGGTTTTCTTAATGAAAAACGATCAGTTTGCATACCACTTCAAAGAGGGAGCCCGGCTAGCTCAGTCGGTAGAGCATGAGACTCTTAATCTCAGGGTCGTGGGTTTGAGCCCCACGTTGGGCGAAAACGAGTAATTTTTGCAGGATTATTGCATTGGATCTCATAATATGGCAATTAATCTTGCATTAGTCATGCAATAACTCCCAAAAATTGTATATCTTTGGTTTCCCATTGGTGGGAAATGTAACTTCAAGATTAGGTAGGGCATTAGTCTAGATTAACATACAGCGATATTACTCCTATTCAAGTACTAAACAGGCCAACCTGAACTGTAAAACATCCCCTAAGTGGAGGTAAGGCATCAGTTAGGAGTGAACTGAACACTCATGTAATGGGCAATTTGACGTCAAATAAAGTGTGGAAGGCATTAACATTACTTTTGAAATGTTATTCTGAGGGAGCACACAGGGGAATTAGCTCAAATGGTAGAGCGCTCGCTTAGCATGCGAGAGGTAGCGGGATCGATGCCCGCATTCTCCATTCTAAAATGTACATACATTTTATTTTTAACTTGTCATTGCCAAGCTTGTTGCATAGTAAGAACAGATAAATCACAGATGGCTTTCATATATGGTCACATCATAACAACTAAAGGGGTTTTATCAAAAGGGTTTAGGTATTCGTTAGCTTGTGAGAGCAATTTGAGTTCTTATGCAATCTCACAATGACATTTCCACAACTTCCATTTCAATTTTGTCTCCTTTTACTTGACACTCTGTCCACTGAGGGATCTATAAATGATAAGTTCCTTGAAAAACAAGAGTTGAGGAATATCCAGGAACTGGTTTTCTTAATGAAAAACGATCAGTTTGCATTCTACTTTAAAGAGGGAGCCCGGCTAGCTCACAGGGGAATTAGCTCAAATGGTACAGCGCTCGCTTAGCATGCGAGAGGTAGCGGGATTGATGCCCGCATTCTCCATTCTAAAATGTACATACATTTTATTTTTAACTTGTCATTGCCAAGCTTGTTGCATAGTAAGAACAGATAAATCACAGATGGCTTTCATATATGGTCCACTGAGGGATCTATAAATGATAAGTTCCTTGAAAAACAAGAGTTGAGGAATATCCCGGAACTGGTTTTCTTAATGAAAAACGATCAGTTTGCATACCACTTCAAAGAGGGAGCCCGGCTAGCTCAGTCGGTAGAGCATGAGACTCTTAATCTCAGGGTCGTGGGTTTGAGCCCCACGTTGGGCGAAAACGAGTAATTTTTGCAGGATTATTGCATTGGATCTCATAATATGGCAATTAATCTTGCATTAGTCATGCAATAACTCCCAAAAATTGTATATCTTTGGTTTCCCATTGGTGGGAAATGTAACTTCAAGATTAGGTAGGGCATTAGTCTAGATTAACATACAGCGATATTACTCCTATTCAAGTACTAAACAGGCCAACCTGAACTGTAAAACATCCCCTAAGTGGAGGTAAGGCATCAGTTAGGAGTGAACTGAACACTCATGTAATGGGCAATTTGACGTCAAATAAAGTGTGGAAGGCATTAACATTACTTTTGAAATGTTATTCTGAGGGAGCACACAGGGGAATTAGCTCAAATGGTAGAGCGCTCGCTTAGCATGCGAGAGGTAGCGGGATCGATGCCCGCATTCTCCATTCTAAAATGTACATACATTTTATTTTTAACTTGTCATTGCCAAGCTTGTTGCATAGTAAGAACAGATAAATCACAGATGGCTTTCATATATGGTCACATCATAACAACTAAAGGGGTTTTATCAAAAGGGTTTAGGTATTCGTTAGCTTGTGAGAGCAATTTGAGTTCTTATGCAATCTCACAATGACATTTCCACAACTTCCATTTCAATTTTGTCTCCTTTTACTTGACACTCTGTCCACTGAGGGATCTATAAATGATAAGTTCCTTGAAAAACAAGAGTTGAGGAATATCCAGGAACTGGTTTTCTTAATGAAAAACGATCAGTTTGCATTCTACTTTAAAGAGGGAGCCCGGCTAGCTCACAGGGGAATTAGCTCAAATGGTACAGCGCTCGCTTAGCATGCGATAGGTAGCGGGATTGATGCCCGCATTCTCCATTCTAAAATGTACATACATTTTATTTTTAACTTGTCATTGCCAAGCTTGTTGCATAGTAAGAACAGATAAATCACAGATGGCTTTCATATATGGTCCACTGAGGGATCTATAAATGATAAGTTCCTTGAAAAACAAGAGTTGAGGAATATCCAGGAACTGGTTTTCTTAATGAAAAACGATCAGTTTGCATACTACTTTAAAGAGGGAGCCCGGCGAGCTCAGTCGGTAGAGCATGAGACTCTTAATCTCAGGGTCGTGGGTTCGAGCCCCACGTTGGGCGAAAACGAGTAATTTTTGCAGGATTATTGCATTGGATCGCATAATATGGCAATTAATCTTGCATTAGACATGCAATAACTCCCAAAAATTGTATATCTTTGGTTTCCCATTGGTGGGAAATGTAACTTCAAGATTAGGTAGGGCATTAGTCTAGATTAACATACAGCGATATTACTCCTATTCAAGTACTAAACAGGCCAACCTGAACTGTAAAACATCCCCTAAGTGGAGGTAAGGCATCAGTTAGGAGTGAACTGAACACTCATGTAATGGGCAATTTGACGTCAAATAAAGTGTGGAAGGCATTAACATTACTTTTGAAATGTTATTCTGAGGGAGCACACAGGGGAATTAGCTCAAATGGTAGAGCGCTCGCTTAGCATGCGAGAGGTAGCGGGATCGATGCCCGCATTCTCCATTCTAAAATGTACATACATTTTATTTTTAACTTGTCATTGCCAAGCTTGTTGCATAGTAAGAACAGATAAATCACAGATGGCTTTCATATATGGTCACATCATAACAACTAAAGGGGTTTTATCAAAAGGGTTTAGGTATTCGTTAGCTTGTGAGAGCAATTTGAGTTCTTATGCAATCTCACAATGACATTTCCACAACTTCCATTTCAATGTTGTCTCCTTTTACTTGACACTCTGTCCACTGAGGGATCTATAAATGATAAGTTCCTTGAAAAACAAGAGTTGAGGAATATCCAGGAACTGGTTTTCTTAATGAAAAATGATCCGTTTGCATTCTACTTTAAAGAGGGAGCCCGGCTAGCTCAGTCGGTAGAGCATGAGACTCTTAATCTCAGGGTCGTGGGTTCGAGCCCCACGTTGGGCGAAAACGAGTAATTTTTGCAGGATTATTGCATTGGATCTCATAATATGGCAATTAATCTTGCATTAGACATGCAATAACTCCCAAAAATTGTATATCTTTGGTTTCCCATTGGTGGGAAATGTAACTTCAAGATTAGGTAGGGCATTAGTCAGCGATATTACTCCTATTCAAGTACTAAACAGGCCAACCTGAACTGTAAAACATCCCCTAAGTGGAGGTAAGGCATCAGTTAGGAGTGAACTGAACACTCATGTAATGGGCAATTTGACGTCAAATAAAGTGTCGTAGGCATTAACATTACTTTTGAAATGTTATTCTGAGGGAGCACACAGGGGAATTAGCTCAAATGGTAGAGCGCTCGCTTAGCATGCGAGAGGTAGCGGGATTGATGCCCGCATTCTCCATTCTAAAATGTACATACATTTTATTTTTAACTTGTCATTGCCAAGCTTGTTGCATAGTAAGAACAGATAAATCACAGATGGCTTTCATATATGGTCCACTGAGGGATCTATAAATGATAAGTTCCTTGAAAAACAAGAGTTGAGGAATATCCCGGAACTGGTTTTCTTAATAAAAAACGATCAGTTTGCATACTACTTCAAAGAGGGAGCCCGGCTAGCTCAGTCGGTAGAGCATGAGACTCTTAATCTCAGGGTCGTGGGTTTGAGCCCCACGTTGGGCGAACAGGAGTAATTTTTGCAGGATTATTGCATTGGATCTCATAATATGGCAATTAATCTTGCATTAGACATGCAATAACTCCCAACAATTGTATATCTTTGGTTTCCCATTGGTGGGAAATGTAACTTCAAGATTAGGTAGGGCATTAGTCTAGATTAACATACAGCGATATTACTCCTATTCAAGTACTAAACAGGCCAACCTGAACTGTAAAACATCCCCTAAGTGGAGGTAAGGCATCAGTTAGGAGTGAACTGAACACTCATGTAATGGGCAATTTGACGTCAAATAAAGTGTGGAAGGCATTAACATTACTTTTGAAATGTTATTCTGAGGGAGCACACAGGGGAATTAGCTCAAATGGTAGAGCGCTCGCTTAGCATGCGAGAGGTAGCGGGATTGATGCCCGCATTCTCCATTCTAAAATGTACATACATTTTATTTTTAACTTGTCATTGCCAAGCTTGTTGCATAGTAAGAACAGATAAATCACAGATGGCTTTCATATATGGTCACATCATAACAACTAAAGGGGTTTTATCAAAAGGGTTTAGGTATTCGTTAGCTTGTGAGAGCAATTTGAGTTCTTATGCAATCTCACAATGACATTTCCACAACTTCCATTTCAATTTTGTCTCCTTTTACTTGACACTCTGTCCACTGAGGGATCTATAAATGATAAGTTCCTTGAAAAACAAGAGTTGAGGAATATCCAGGAACTGGTTTTCTTAATGAAAAACGATCAGTTTGCATTCTACTTTAAAGAGGGAGCCCGGCTAGCTCAGTCGGTAGAGCATGAGACTCTTAATCTCAGGGTCGTGGGTTCGAGCCCCACGTTGGGCGAAAACGAGTAATTTTTGCAGGATTATTGCATTGGATCTCATAATATGGCAATTAATCTTGCATTAGACATGCAATAACTCCCAAAAATTGTATATCTTTG